>NW_027527624.1:3231235-3502702 GCF_008692635.1 Crocuta crocuta
ACCCCTCCCCCCAAATATTTCTCATGCTTTTAAGGACAGTTTGTCACAGGACCCCTAATGCATATGGAGAGAAGGAGATGGAAGGGTAAGAGGAAGGGTGGGAAGGTACGTTATATAATAAAAAGTCATATTTAAGGGAATTGTAGAGTAGAAAGAAGGCTAACAGGTGATCAATTGAAATGTTCATTTCAAAAATGAAGATGAGTAGGGTTTGAGGTTGGGGACAGATATATGAGTGGGTGAAACACCAGGAGTCTAGTTTTCTAATTCTCGTCCTGCAATTACCGCAATGCACAGAATGATCAGTGAATGAATGGGTTCTACTTTGTCTATTGCTATTGAAAAAAGGTGTCCCAATACTTAGTGGTTCAAAACAACCATTTTCTTTTGCTCATGATTTTATAGTTGGAAAGGGTTCAGCGGGGTGATTCGTCTGTGATCATTGTGGTGTCTCCTGATGGTCTGGGCCTGGAGAAGCAACTTCCAAGATCGCTTCTCATTCACGTGCTTAATGCGTCTGTGCCCTTTGGCTTTTCCTCATGGCTTGAGATTCTTACGGCATAGTAGTCTTGAGGTAGTCACACTTCTTAGGAAAAAAAGTAGCCAAGAAAGTTAAAATCTGTGCTTGCAATTGATATAGGGTCACTTCTGCCATATTCTGTTGGCTAAAGCACCCGCTCCTCGAAGGAGTGGAGAAATCGATGCTCCTTCTTGATGAGGATTGGCAAAGCCACATGGCATTAGATGTGTGGGATGGGATGTATTGCGTCCCTCTTTGGGAAACACCAGAAGCAAGAGTAGAACTAGGCAGGTAAACCTCTCAGAGACATCTTGTCACAAGACGTGGTTCTTCCTTGTGATTATCTAATAGCCATTGCCTTTTAGGATAAAGTGCAAACTCCATAGCCAGTTCTGGAAGGCCCTCATGAGCTGGTTCCCACACCACTTGCCTACATGGATTCTCCTCTCCAGCAACAATAAAAACCTCACTACTTCCCAGCTCTTCTGCACATGCTTATTCTTGTCTGCCTCTCTGATCTCTCCTCAAGTGTTCAGCATTCTCTCCACTGAGCTGATTCTTCTTCTTACTCATGTTTTCAAACTCAGCTCACCTTTTTTGTCCTTTGTGCTTCTCTTTAATGCTTAGATAGTATTTCTCATAAGAACAGGATTTTTCCTCAGTGTACTAACTCCTGTAGGGTCTACCATGTACCAGGCATCTGGTGAGTATATGTTGAAGGGTTACATTTATACACACCAGAAATGTAAAGGGGGTGCAGCTCTGCACACACCTTTATGTCGGTGGTGTCATCTCATGGTGAGACTTCCCTACCAAGAACTGAGGCAAAGCTCAGTTCCCTGTGGTAGACACTGCGCGTTCAGTGCTTAGTGTGATGGGCTGTGTCCTCCCTGTTACTGACTCTGCCACTTCGTGGTGTTCCAGCCGCTGGTTCAGTCCCAGGAGCTCAATTAAGGATGGAAAACAAAGCATGGAGGTGTCAGTACACCATTATTCTGAGCTCCCATGTCAAATGTCATGTTGTAGAGAAGAACCCTGAGGTCCTTATAAGAATAATTTGCTTGTTAGTAGAGCCAATTCACGGCTCTCTGTTTGCCCTAGCACATTATGCTGCTTCTCGATAGCCCAGAGAAAGCCACTTTGTAAAGGTACTGCATAAATTCCACAGAAAAGATGATACACCTCATGCTATGCTCCCTAATTACCAAGGGTGCTTTTCTGACCACCAGAAGATACAGTGTTTGGGTGAGGAAAGATAGTTGCTTTCCATGAAAATTCTGTTTCAAAATCAAGATTGAACACAGCAACAACCCATTGAAAATTTAAATAAGCTTTAGCAAAGGTAGCGTTCAACTGTTTGTGGAGATAACACGTAAATATGGCTATGATCACCTACTAATTACTTAGATAGAAATATCCTGGGCAACCTGTATTTAAACATAATTAATATCAAATAGTGAGAAGAGTAATGAACTAAAAATGCATTATATACAGACACACTTTTAATTCATATGGGAGCAAAATCTAGTTACTAAGACTAACTCTTTTAGGCCGTTGGCACTTGGAAGATTTCCCTGATTTGAAATAATGGATAGCACTTGCTTTTGCTACAGAAAATATTAATACAGAGAGGAGAAAGGCAATGTAAGCTCTTGAACACTGAAGAGCTAACATATATTTTTATCTTAACTTTTGGACTGTTAAGTGTGGATTAATAAGGCTTTGACAGTTATGAAAATCTATAACAGACAAAACAATTGAACAAAAGTTAACACAGAGAGATGAAATAGTGAATAGTTCTGGAAGAATTAAGAGGTAAAAAAGGGGAGACTCAATATGCTTTTTCTTAAGTGAGATCTAGAATCTGGCATTTCTCATGTACACTCTGCCCTATAGCTGCTAAATTAATGCTTGTTAGTTCAAAAATTGTTCCTTCTGTTAACAGTCATTTGAGAGATTTTTCTTAGACTAAACCTTCTAAATAAGGATACTTAGCTCCTATAGGAAAACTTTTCACGCCTTCTACTGCTTTGATCTACCATTGTCTTGTGAGTCTGGAGATAGGCTATTCTTCAGGACTTAGTGTCCTATTCCAAAGATTTGGCATTGAGATAAAGGACAGCTTTTAACACAAGGGTTTTTTGTTTTTNCGACTAAGCCACCCAGGCGCCCCAACACAAGGGTTTTTATGAACACATGTTTCTTTAGAAGGCACACCTCACTCATGTAGTTAATATCCTGGTCTCTGGCCACATACAGATGCCCCTCTCATGTAGCATCCCTCCCCACTCCACACCTTTGGCCTCTGCTAGTTTTGCTTCTCACTTAGTAACCAAACTTTTACTTTAGATTCATTTCCTTCCCCCTGGAACTAAATTGTCAGACGTCACAGGCTCTCTGGTCACTTTGGCCTACCTAGCTCTGGATCTGTGGCCCCTTTTAATTCATATGGGAGCAAAATCTAGTTCCTAAGACTAACTCTTTTAAGGAAGTTGGCACTTGGCCTTGGACCAGGTTCATCTTGTCCCAGTTCATCCAGGACTTTATTCTCCTCGCACTGAAGTCAAAGCTCAGCCTTGCCTATTCATATGTCTAGCACAATGGAGCCCAATTGCTGTGAGGAAATCTGGGAAGTCTTAAAGGCGATCTTCTCCCAGGGACTTTCTTTGGAGGAATAAAATTTCTCTCCTTCTTCATTTCATCTTAGGACCTAGGCATATAGTCTTTGACACTCCATCCCAGGAACCCCCATGGTGGCCCTCACCTTGAAGTGTGCTCAAACCGCATTGAGTGCATCTCTGTAATCCTGGTACACAGCTTGTCAAACCTCGGGATTTCCAGGTTTCTGGAAGAAACAACTTTCATTGGTGGTCTGAGTCCTATACAGTAACATGAAACCCTCACAACATGCCCTAGTACCCAGGAAGACCCACCCATCTACTTCTCTGCTTTCCTGTTGGTTGCATGATGTATGTCCAAGCATTTTAATTAAACGAAATGATGCTCTGTGGCCAAGACACTGCACCTTGTAGAATATGCATTACTACCAGCTCTGTGAGTGATAGTAAAGACTATCCCCTACAAGAAAGTGAGTCCAGAGTTTTCTGCCAAATTCTTGTGGAAATTGCAACCAGTGATTTGGAGATTTGTTTTTCTTTTTTAATCACTGGGAGTTAAAAGTAGATTGGTAACAGGGGCGCCTGGGTGGATCAGTTGGTTAAGTGCTCGACTTTGGCTCCAGTCATGATCTCATAGTTCGTGGGTTTGAGCCCCGTGTTAGGCTCTGTGCTGACAGCTCAGAGCCTGGAGCCTGTCTTCAGATTCTGTGTCTCCCTCTCTCTCTGACCCTCCCCCCCCTCTCTCTCTCTCAGAAATGAATTTTAAAAAAAAACATTAAAGGAAAGTAGATTGATAACATTAACTGAGTGGTGATTATTTTAAATTCTAAATCAGTGGCTTCTTTTTATAAACAATAAACAAGACACTTTTATGACAAGTAAACAATAACAAGAAACTTGTTTTTTGGATACCATTTTTCTTCCATTTTCACCGTAGAACCTAAATTTAGGGAGAATAAAAAATTATCTGACCAATATTGAGTCTTCATAAAAGCCATTTCTTTAAGTCCACCTTAATTTATTTTAGCAGTGACTTATAGGTTATCTTTTTAAAATTTTAGTCTTAAGTAACTTATGATTTATGGTATTTTTAGTGTAGCACTGTTTGTTGTCATTTTATCTTCCAACTTTTTGCTGTTGGTATTTAATACAATTGATCTTTGTTTATTGACCTTGTATTTTGAGGCTTTGCTAAACTAACTTCCTAATTCTTTTAGGTTTTCTTATAGAATTTTTAGGATTTTCTACATAGATCATCATGTCATCTACAAATAGAAACGTTTTTATATTTCTTCCTTTACAATCTTTATACCTTTTTTGTTGGACTTATTCCATTGATGAGAACTTCTAGTTCACTAGTGAATAGGAGTAATAAGGGTGGACATCTCTCCCCAGTTCCTGCTCTTAGAGGGGTAAATCATTTTTTCTTTTCCTACACCATTAAGTATGATCCTAGATTTAAGTCTTGTCCATGCCCTTTACAGGTTCGATTTTCTTTCTGTTCCTAGTTTTCATCATGAGTGGGTGTTTGTCATATAATTTTATGCATCTTGGAAAGATCTTTTCCTTTTTTTCTTTGTTTGCTTTCTTTTTTTTTTGTTAGTTGTTAATATTGTTCATTACATTGATTGACATTTTGTTATATCACTCTCTCATCCCTAGGATAAAACCCACTCACTCATGATGCATTATTCTTTTTATCTACTGCTGGATTTGCTAGTATTTTGTAGAGGATTATGTTTTAATTTATGCTTATAGGGAATACTAGTCTGGAATTTATATATATATATATCTATTTTTTTTTTCTTCATGGGGTTTTGGTATTAAGGTTTTGCATGATCTCATAAAATAACTTAGGACGTGTTCTGTTTTCTTTTATTGTCTGATAGAATATATGTACCTTTGATATTATTTTTTTCTAAATGTTTGATAAAATTCCCGAGTAAAACCATCTGGTCCTTGAGGTGTTTGTTCATTTGTTTGTGGAAGGCTTTTAATTATAAGTTTGATTATTTTGTAAAGGGTTATTCATACATTCTATTTCTTCTTGAGTCAATTTGAGAAGTTATGGTTTTCAAATAACTTACCTATTTCATCTCTATTATTGAACTAATTGGCATAAGGCTGTTTATAATATGCTGTTATTACTCTTTTAATCTGTAGGATTGGTCATGTTATATTCCCAATTTTATTTCTTAATTAGTCCTGCTAGAGTTTTGTCAGTTTTAATTAATTATTTGAAAGAAACAGTTCTGTGCTTTCTTATTTATTTTCTCTAAGTTGTTTAGATTTCACCTTTCTCAATAACACGATTTTTCACCTTTCTCAGGCGAAGCAAATTCTTTCTTGTCTGATTTTCATTTCAGCTCTGATAAGCTTATGAGGATGCTTTTCTAGCAGAGAAGACCCACACCAAAGTGTGAAATCATGCTTAATATGCAGCTTATAAATACAACTCTACAAAGAATGAGCATATAATTAACTGAATGTTATATCTGCATGTCAGACTGATTACACATAGTGATGTTTTCTGCCAGCATTTCAAATCCCAACTTTTAGTGGTTCAATTTAAACACCATCTAGAGATGATTGAAAATAGGTTTTAGCTAAATTCATTTTTCTGAAGAGGACCTTTCTTAAGAGCGGGTGCTCTCTCCTGTGACACTGGTAAGTAATCCCACCCGTCATACTGCATGCTATAAATCAACATACGGCAAATCTATTAGCTTATGACTAATATCTGGCCTGCCTTTTAAAAACAAAGGTGAAACAGTTTTAGAATGAAGGGTTTAATGCACACTGAACGAATCTACTTTCTTTGAGTTGAATTTCATTCCCTCTGAGCATGTGTTATTTTCGGGGAGGAAATTGGGTTCTAAATTGAGAAGGTACATTAACTATTTCAGACAACGGAGTGACAGATACATCTTTCTTAGCAGCTTCCTGGAGGCCTGATGGAGTATATGCCTTTCTCCAGTTTCTTGCCTTACTGGCTGGAAGTGACTGATATGAGGAGACAACTTGGTCTTACCTTGGCTTGGGCTCCTGTGACTTCTTTAAAGAAAATTCCTTGCTTTCTCTTTCATCCTTTTTTTCTCTGAAGGAAGTTATAAACCTGTGCTAATTAGTTAGATTTCATTGGGAAAGGCAACTATTTTGCCATAGTTTCACAGCAGTCTGTGGTATTATTGGGGTCATTATTTAATTTTCTGGGAAGAATGACACACAGACATGGACCTTCACACAGGCCCAGTTCTGGGCCATGTACGTTGTCTGTGTCTTTTTGGGACTGTTGGACCTTTCTTGGAGCATTTCTCAACAGCTGTGCATCATGAGAATATTAAATAATTTCTAGTGTGAACTTATTAATTTCCTTTCAAACTTCATTCAAGTAAAAGAGATACATCTCCTTGAGGTTGTCTTCTTTATGTTAGTATTCATTTACCAAACTGCAAATTTCAGACTCAAGAAGTACCCGAGAATCTGTAAACTCGAGTTACAGTTTAGAAAGTGGTCAGTCGTATTTCATTGTCACTCTGCTGTGCTGAACTTATTTTTGCATATGTTGATTTTTCCCTAACTGTACAACCGCCCTTTAGAGACGTGTGATTGTGTCCAGTTTGTTTCCACTTTTGGGTGTAGGGTGTGTTGGTTTATGCAGGTGGAGAGCAGGGCATTTTAGAAAGAACTTGGGCTTTGGAAACAGATCACAGTTGAAATTCTCACTCCTCTACTCACTGGTGGCTTGGCCAGAGCTGGAACTTTAGCAAGAGTGGAATGGATGTGCAGAGAATGTCATTGTGGCGGTGAGATGGGTGCTGGGACCTGAAGTCAGGATATCACGTAGTGAAGCATTTCCTGGGTGTGTACAGCTGTTCGGTGAATTTAAGGGGGGATGAGATGCAGTCTCTGCCTTCATGAAACTTGTAGTCTGTGTACAATGGGGAGATAATCACCTGGGATCCAAGAGATAAATCTGCACTAAACAGAAGTAGAAACAGTGGATTATGGGGTCCACACAAAGGGATTCTGCACGAGGAGAGGTGGGGGTGGGTTTTTAGAAGAGCTGGCATTAAAACCAGTTACAGATGGGTGAGAGATTTCAGCCCATGAGAAAAGGGAGAAGGTATGGCATGCTGGGAAAGGAACGTGCTCAAAGGCAGAGAGGGGCCAAAATAAGAAGTAAGTACATGGCATTTGGTATAACACAGGCAGGGAGATTAACCAGAATTAAGGAGCGTACACATCCCTCCTTCTTTCTTCTCCCCTCCATTTTCCCTTCCTCCTCTTCTCCTTCCCTTCTTCCTTTCCTTCCTCCTCAATTCCTTCTTTCCCCCTTCCTTCCCTCTCTTCCTCCTCATATCCCTCTATCTCTTCCTCTCATCCTTCCTGCAACAATTATATGCCAGGGACTTGGAATATGTGCTGAGCCATATACATAGCCTTCCTTCTTGGGACTCCTTTCATTAGGAATGTAGACTTGGGCGTGCCACGGTGGTCCAGGGAATGACTCACGGCTAGTGGTCCCACTGGAGAGCTGTTTCAGGAGACCAGAGAAGACAGACTTGAAGCTGTTACCAGGAAAAGTGTGGTGTTGCTGCAAAAACAGGGTGTGTGCAGTTAACTGTCATCCAAGCGTAGTAGAATTATTATATAGTACAGGTGACCCTTGGCCAACACAGGTTGGAACTGCGTGAGTCCACTTATACATGGATTGGGGGGGAGGGGAGCTGTAAATGCAGTATATGACTGTAAATGTATTATTTTCTCTTCCTTATGATTTTCTTAATTTTTTTCCCTCTAGCTCACTTTGTTGTAAGAATGCAGCATGTAAATCACAAAGTATGAGTCAGTGGACTGTTTATGTCATTGCTAAGGTTTCCTATCAACAGTGGGCTATTAGTAGTTAAGTTCAGAGGGAATTCAGAAGTTATATATGAATTTTCGGCTGGGGAGGGGGTTGCTGCCCCTAACCCCTGGGTAGTTCATGGGTCAGCTGTATAAGAGCATGAACCTAGGAGCCAGACTGCCTGGGTTTATATGGCAGCCTTAGTCCTTAATAGGTGTGTAACCTTGGGAGAGCTGTTTGACTTCTCTCTGCCTCAGGTTCCTTATCTTTAAAGTGGAGATAATAATAGTACCTTCCTCCAAGGGTAGTTATGGGGATTCAATTACTATGCATAACATCTTAGAAAAGTGCCTGGGACGTATTGGCCTTACATATAACCATAGACTATGATTATTAAGTTACTTCTAGTACACTGAATGAGGGTGAACTTTCAAAAGAGGAGCTACTTGGTCCCACTCTTACTAGAAGTAATACATCCAATAGTGTAGAAGTGAGCATCTTTTCAGGAAGATAAAAGTCAAACATATTCAAGTATTATGGAAAGAAATAAATCACAGCAATTCTTTAGAGTCAATCTGCTCATTGTGACAGTACTTACCTTTCCAAACTTGGGAAGAAATTTAACTAAACATGCATAAACACATACACCCATCCATCCATCCATCCATCCATCCATATTAAGTTTTAGAGGTGAAAAGATGTTCAGCAGTTGACAAATTCTGTTCAAGATTCAGAAATATTTTACAGACTGAAAGTCAGGCCTTGGATACCACTGGGACAGCCTCAAGAGACCCATCCTCTATTTTTATTGTCTAAGCTAATGGTCCATTAACACAGCTTCTTGAGGCTAAGCCCGTTAGATAACGTGTGCCTTCCAGTGCAAAGACACCAGGTGGGTGTTGCCTAATGGTGGGAAGCAGTGTTATTTTTCCTAGGGTAAGAATGTGAACAATCCCACTTTTTGCGTAATGGTAACAACAAGAGCCTTATATAATGGGCAAAGAAATTACCAAGATGATATCAGCGTTCAAAGGGAAAATCCCTATGTTCATAATCAGTGTAATGATTTTGGTTTCAATAATGGCTTGCCCTCTAATATTAGCTAGTCCGTGAAATGGTGCTAATTTTAAGGTTCAGCAGTATATAAGTGTACACTGATGCCCTTTCAGACTCTTTGGCATATTTGCATTATTAGCGGACTGATATAAAACCAAAAATTTCGGGAAGCCTATTACAGAGTCTGAACAGTTTATCTTTCTTTAAAAATAAGCGTTGAAAATCTCAACATTATTTCTTATCTTATTTCTTATCTCCACAGCACAAAAGGATTTCTCCCATAATAATAAATAAGCATCTCAGTGCATGAGAACTGAGCATTATTCTCTTTTTTCCCTAGCTTTCTGGACATAATTTTAAACACATTACTTTTAAACTGTCTCGTATTTGAATTTTAACCCATTTTAAATTTGGTGTCAACCAAACAAGTGTGCAACATCAATGATTCTTATTCCCGGGAAGTCTGTTGATTCACTCATTCTCCTTCCCTTCTAGGGAACGGTTAAGCCTCATACATCAACAGATTTCCAACGCAGGGATCCTGGGTGGCTCAGTTAGGTGTCTGACTCTTGATCTCAGCTCAGGTCTTGTTCTCGGAAGCCCTGCATTGGGCTCTGTGCTGGGTGTGAAGTTTACTTAAAAAAAAAAAGCTGCCCAAAGATGCCCAACCCAGAGTGGCCTCTCAGTCAC
This sequence comes from Crocuta crocuta, assembly GCF_008692635.1. Taxonomy (NCBI): domain Eukaryota; kingdom Metazoa; phylum Chordata; class Mammalia; order Carnivora; family Hyaenidae; genus Crocuta; species Crocuta crocuta. Next base: position 3,240,969 of record NW_027527624.1, read on the forward strand.
GCTGACTCTCAGATGTGAGCCACCATAATTTCCTCTGTCCAAGGAAACTCCTCAGCTTCATCCACCCATCCTGACCAGTTCACCAAAATCCAAGTTGTTAGTAGGACCTCACCACACATGCCTGTGACTGCCATGTTTTGCTAATTGGCATGCAGGCAGTCTTGGATCAATTAATTACTAAGCCTAAATGAAGCTAAATATAATTAATTGTACAATATTGAGCTGTTTACCTTTAACACCACTAAAATTACAGAATGAATCTGGAACATAAAAGATTACTGGAAAAGAAAAGTAGGTATCAGTAAAGACCACTTTTTTTTTTTTTTTTTTACAAATAGTTTATTGTCAAGTTGGTTTCCATATAACACCTAGTGCTCATCCCCACAAGTGCCCTCCTCCATGCCCCTCTCCCTCCTCCCCTCCCCCACCCATCAGTCCTCAGTTTGTTCTCAGTATTCAAGAGTCTCTCGTGGTAGTAAAGACCACTTTTGATAAATCCTTCTTACTTACCTCTGCTTACCCAAGACTCCTGTGATTCTGGCTTATGTATTTTGAAACATATTGCTCACCATATGAAAAGCACACACACACACACACACACACAGACACATACACACACACCACTGTGTACCTTCACCTCATGGATTTAAAAGCACGCTTTGTTCTCATCTATCTGACATGATTAATAAACTGATAAAGAGTAACATAATGCATGGAGACGTGATAGCAGCCATCTGGGCTGGGTAGTAGCTGAAAGTCTGTTCTATATAGTTTCCTCTGTTGTATTTAATGCAAAATTTTAATGAGCACCAAAACTAAACAAAAACAACAAATTCACGCTTGTTTGGTGACACCAAATTAACAAAAAATTAATGTTTATTTATTTCTGAAAGACAGAGAGAAAGCACAAGAGGGCTCTGCGTTGTTAGCACAGAGCCCTATGCGAGGCTTTCATCCACGAATCGTGAGATCATGACCTAAGCAGAAACCAAGAGTCAGACGCTCCATGGACTAGGCCACCCAGGTGCTGCTAAAATGTTTTACATTTAGTTGCCTGGCAGTTTGAAATGAATGAGTTTAAAATTATGTTGGGAAGCCAGTAAAACAACAACAACAACATTAACTTCAAATACATGCGTGAAATAAATTGATTCATTTGTAATGATAAAATACTATTCACTAATTTAATTATTATTCATCCAGAATTGTAAAACAAAAACCATTTTTCATTAAACTAACCTGCATATTAAAATCATTAGAAATACCTTTCTTATGGAATTCCACCAAACTGTCATTAGGTTCTAAAACTTTTAAAGGAAAAATAAATGACCTTAGAGAAATAAGTATTTCAAATGGATTTTTATATTTGATCTTTAACAAATGTGGAGTTTAATAATATCCATGAATATGCAAGGTCAAAATGCATATTTAAATATAATGCATAAATTATTTATGATGAGAGACAGAAGCAATGAGGGAGAGATGGAATTATGGGTGGTGATAGACTTACCATTTGGGACCCACATATTCAGACTTAAGGTAAGTAAAGGGTTTAAGGAAATATCAGACTCACCCAGTGGATGCCGATTGTTCAAGCTCATTTGTTTTTAAAGCTTATTTAAACTGTTTAGGAATTCTTCTGACAAGCCATATGTTGCAACAGCCAGAACTCTTTCACACAGAATAAAATTGTGCAGGTTGTTTTGAGTTTCATTGTTTACTGACAAACCATAATAGCAATCTTAGTCTTGTTTCTGTCTCAATTATGCAAAAGGGAGAACATGACTAATTAATCCCTTCAAGTTGATAACACCCTCAAAAGACTTTTGATCATTTGTACTGTAAAATCCTCACAAATACTGTTACTTAGGATACCATATTATTCTCCCCATTGACTAGTGTGGTACTTACACGGTTTGTGAATTTTAAAGATATTCCATTTGTTTACCAATTCAAAATCTTGACAAAAATGGCTTCTCAGATCACTCATTAGATAATTAAAATTCAGTAATATCTGAGTATATGAAGTGTACCAATAACAGATAAGGTACAGTTTTATAGTTCTCATATAATTCTAGTGTATTACTTTAATGACTTTTGAATTGATGTTCTTATGTAACTTATTTGTTTCTTACATTTATTTATTTTTTTTTGCAAAAGCAAGAGACAGTTCCTTTTTTTGCTGTAGCCAAATGTGTTAAAGAGCAAAATAAGTTTCCAAGTAGAGGCGACTTCAACACATATCTTCGGAGTGTATTTAATTTTGTGCATGCATGAAAGATAATAATGTGATCCCGGATACTAAATATTCCTCAGCCATTCACTCTCAGTACTGTTATCTGGAATAAAACTAGATTAAATGTGCAGAACGGTGAATTACTGAAAATAATGAAGCTAAGGCAATTCATTAATCTTTATCTGTTTGTCTATTTTTTTTTTTTTTATAGCCAGGATGAAATGGAAAAATTCATTTGGGGGCTGATCAGATCAAAAAGCGTCTAACATTATGAAGAGAAACATGGGGCTGAAAATGTGTTTTTTTTTTCTTTTTAAATTAAACACAGCACCTTTTTCTTACATGCCTCTGTTTTTCTTTTAGTGGCAAAGCATTTCTATAACACTGGTTGAGAAAGTTCAGATGATTGCTGTAATCCTAGGATCCCTGTTCTTAATAGCAAGTGTGACCTGGCTCCTCTGGTCAGCCTTCAGCCCCTATGCAGTGTGGCAGAGGAAGGACATCCTTTTTCAAATCTGCTATGGAATGTATGGTTTTATGGATCTAGTGTGCATAGGTAAGACCATGACGTTGAACGTTAACAAACTGTCAGTAATCCATTTCTTGCAGCTATTTTATTTTCACCAATGGCATCTGACGTAGAATGTTGTGGTTCACGTGATATTGGGTCTTCAGTTACTTAACCCTCTGGGGTGTCACAGTCTGGCCACTTTCCTCAGAAAGCATAACGTCTATTTGCCTGAGTCATCCAAAAATTTTAACAGGATAATGCCCATTTGAAGTGACTTATTTTGCAACGTAAAGGAAGGAAGAGTGGAGGAAATTACTGGGGGTGGGCAAATAAGGTCATTTATTTCTATGGCATGAGAGCAAACCAGCCCCCTTTCACCATGCTGGGAAGGCATTGACTGATGGCAGTGATAGTCTGTGCGTTTGGGGAAGGGACAGGCAGACACCTGGTGGTCTTGCCTCATGGCTGGGTGACTCCAGTGCCTCGAGGGAACAGAGGAGGGGGTGGGGCCTGGGGATCAGTTTCTTCTCTCTCCCCTTTGCCTCCTTGTTTCGCTTAATAAATTTAGTAGCTTAGAAGAGAAAAAGGAGCAAAGATTTTAGCTGAAACAGATCCTACAAAAAAAACATTTACATGTTTCTCTTGACTGATCTGTTTCCCCAATACCAAGAGAACGTGGAAGCCAATGCACACAGCATTTATGTGGTATGTGTGAGGCGCCACTGGCGCTGTGATGGTGTCTCGTTGGCAGTGGAGGGGGCGGGGATGTAGTGGGGCCACGCGGTCTCAAGGAGACTGTCCCTGCTCTGATGTGGTTGCAGCTTAGTGGGATGTAAAACGAGCGGAGAGAGGAGGCCATGGTTCACAACAGTGATCCTACCACTGCCTTTTAAGAAGTGCACATTCTCAGGCTCCACGTCATCTGCCAGATCAGAAATTTCAGGATTGGGTGCCCCACCTCACCGGCCACCTGCACATCACAAGCCCGCTGGGATTCTGAGGCTCCCTGTAGCTGGGGGGGTGCTGATTTCAGCGAAGGGTGCAATTTGGGATCCAGTGACTCGGTTTATAGCCCTGGTCTCGGCGGGGANAATAATAGTAATAATAATAATAATAATAACAATAATAATAATAGGGAAGCAGTAATCCCTAGCACACAGGCCTGAATAAAGAAAATAATGGTAATAATTCATTATGTCATTAATTGAAAGTTATAGATTAAACATATTTGAATAAGTCACAAACATTAAAACAACTTAAATCATTTACATCAATTCCGGTGCTCACCAGAGCCTTAATGTCACTAGTAGTTTTAATACCGGCAGTCACTTTTTCTAAAAGAACTCTAAACATTTTAAAATAAGATTAGCTGGAATTTCCTCTCCTTTCCTTCCTTCCTTCCTCCCTTGTCACTAGTACAAGACTAATAGGAACGAAAATGATCAAATTGCATGCCAGGAAGGGAAAAAGGAGGTGGGGGTGGGGGAAATGTCATGAATAATATGTAAACTGAGCAGATGCTGCCTGAATAATGGAGCTAATCATGTATATGAACAGTTTGCATTAAATGTGAGAATGCACTTGTAAGCATTTGGAAACGCTAACTCTATACAAATATAATCTCTAGGGTATTGCTGTAAATAAAGAAGCGCCACAAAACTGTTCTACAAATTCCTTAGTAAACTCAGAGATAGATAGTATTTATTCTCTTTCAACATAAATGTTATAAAATGTGGTATTCCGTTGATATGAAAAGGAAAGATGAAAAACAAAGACATCATTAGGCTTCCAGTTGAACCTGGAGGGAAAAAGTCCCATTGACTTTGATCTCATGACGGCACTAAAAAAGGAACATGTATTTATACATCCTGGTTCGGAAATCATTATCCTGGTTTTCTTTTCTTCTTTTTTTTTTTTATGTTTGTTTACTTTTGAGAGACAGAAACTGAGCATAAGCTGGGGAGAGCAAAGGGAGAGAGAGGGAGATACAGAATCTGAAGCAAGCTCCAGGTTCCAAGCTGTCAGCACAGAGCCCGACGCAGGGCTCGAACCCACAAACCGTGAGATCATGTCCTGAGCTGAAGTAGGATGCTTAACCTACTGAATCATGCACCCTCATTATCCTGGTTTCCAAAGCTTGCTTTTAGTGTTAAGTTTCCTTATCTTAAATTTTGATTGCTAATGCCAGTCTTTTAGTCAAAATTATTAAATTTTGGTTTTAAAAGCATAAGCATATGGACTAACCATTTTTGGCAGAATATGGACATATTTTGGCTTCCCTTTTGAAATCTGGGTATTTGCTTGTTTTTATGAAGTCAAGTTTCTTAGGAACAGAAACCAATCGGCAGTTTCCTGGCTTACACTTTGGAGAGTGCATTTTTATTGAAGTTTTAAATAATGACAATACCTGTCGTTATATTTTGACTCATTAGATCCAAACCTCATCCTTGCAGGATTTATTTGTATTTTTTTGAAAAATGTCAAAGAATTCAGATTGAAGAACATTGTTCATTTTCAGAGAGTATCTTATTTTTTTTCCTCAAGAAATTGGGAAATGACTATAGCCAAGTTAGCAAATACACTCGTAGGCTCTCAATAGCCAACTGGATCATAGCCGGGAATAGCTCTGCTGACATGAAAAATTAATTCAAATGTCTCTTAATCATATGTAGACAGTAACAAAGTAGATTACATTGATTATGCCTCCAATACCCCTGACTGTAGGACTTAGAGTCTGAGTTAGGGTGAAGGCACGTTCACATGTTGAGTCCAGTTTGCCTAGGTCAGTTCAATAAATATTTATTGAGAACTTTCTTTGTGTCAGACACAATGCTAGGGGCTGGGGATGCAAATCAGAGTTGGTCACTTTTCTGCCCCCAATGAGCTCCAAGCCACACCAGGAGGACACGCATGTCAGTAGGCAATTGGAATCCAGTGGGGTGTGCACGATCCTGGAAGTTCGCACGGGAGGTGGACAAAACAGGGAGACATGACTGCTGGGATGTTATATGCGAGGAGGGGGTGGCTGTAGGCAGATTTCACTGAGAAATGATGACCAGGCAGACTGTTGGATGAATCCATGCTCGGCAAGTGGGGAGATGACCCCTTGCCGCTGTTGGAGGATGTGAGATTGGCTCCCCTTTCAGGGGGTGTTAAAGTACTTGGGAACGTTCCCACATTCTTGTTTGCCCGAGCTTTTCAAGCTTGTTTATCCCTCAATGAGAAGGAACAGACTGGCAGCTTCAAATATGTTCTGTTTAAAACATAATTCGGAAAATCCATAGAAGATTATTCCTGAATCAACAAACGTTATAACCCGGCCAGTGTTTGTAGTGCTTAGGAAGAAATTATTATGGGATTGTTAAATAGAAATGTAAAGATTTGTAGAAAAGGTATTTACTCAGGGAAATTCGTTTACTACACATAGTGGGTTTGGCTTTTGCTTTTATTCATGATTAATTAACAAATTTTTTGCTTTAGTTTTTTCTTGCTGTTAAAGTTTTGAATTCCCTCTGGGGTCTAGGTGCTCACTGAAATGCCTGGATTCGGCTGTCCAGTAGACTCACTGCAATGACAAAGATGTGTATCGTTACCCAGCACCCCTGACATCAGCTACGCTTGGCTGTTGAACGCTTGAAATGTGGTTCATGAGAAAGAGAAATAGAATTTTAAATTCGATTGTATTTAAATTAACCTAAATTTAAATAAATAGCCACATGTGGCTGGTGGCTATTATATTGGACAGCACCATCCTAGAGGATGATTCAAGTTGAATGTGTAAGGGTTTGATTAACACAATCCCCATCACCTGTATAAACAGGTTGCATTCACTAAATAACAAAGTGGCTCAGTGCCAAGAGAGATGGAGAAAGTAAGAATGAGTTGAAGAGGATTAAGAGAAGGTATTAAAGGTGAGTGGGTGGTGGTTGACAGGTAGACAGAGAGCCCTAAAAGGGAAATGTGTCTTAAGGAAATCGAAGTACAAAAAGATATCTTATCTTTTACAGGGGGAGCTCTTTTAAATATTTAAATATTTGGCATTCCAACTATAATTGTGTACCAGGAAAACTAATATAAAGGATTTAAATCAGTGAGATGTTTTAGCTTGGGAGAGAAATTTAGGGACAGTAGTCAAAGCAAGCTCACGTTGGTTCCCTCCTCAGAAGATTTGCACTGTGGACAAAGGAAGGCTATCAAATCCAGAAATGAAGAGCCAATGCATGGTGGAAGCCTTTGGGCTCAGGATTTGGTTCTTAACTCCATACTTTGCACATTGAGGAAATAGAAGGCTATCGCTTCCATTGATTGACTCAGAGGAAGCTTGTTCCATGAGAGGAACGCATTTAGTAATGACTGAGAGTCAGCCATGAGGACAGGGAGTCATTCAATGAACTTGCATCTAAAAAGTGAGGACAGGGGCGCCTGGGTGGCTTAGTCGGTTAAGCGTCCGACTTTCCGACTTTCGCTTAGGTCATGATCTCGCGGTTCGTGGGTTCGAGCCCTGCGTCGGGCTCTGTGCTGACTGCCAGCTCAGAGCCTGGAGCCTGTTTCAGTCTGTGACTCCCTCTCTCTGACCCTCCCCTGCTCACGCTGTCTCTCTCTCCTAGAAATAAACATTAAAAAAAAATAAAAAGTGAGGACAGTAGTTACCAAGTCATTTCAGTGTCTGGTAGAACCTGATGAGGTGAATTCAATTTCTTGTCGAAGCAATAAAATAAAACTAGAACCCAGTTAGTGGGATTCCTGAAATAGAGGTTGCAGTGCTGATGTTTACTCTCATGAACACTATAAATTAGTGCCAGACCCATGTCTGGAATATGTTTTGATCTTCCCTGAGATACCAATGGAAGAGCTGGTTATGGTTATAAAACTTAAGGGCACCAGGTGGCTCAGTCTGTTAAACATCCAACTTCAGCTCAGGCCATGACCTCATGGTTCGTGGTTTCAAGCCCTGTATCAGACTCTGTGCTGACGGCTTGGAGTCTCTTTTGAATTCTTTGTCTCTCTCTCTCTCTGCCCCTCCCCTGCTCACACTCTGTCTCCCTCTCTCTCAAATATAGGTAATAAGACATTTTTTTAAAAATTAAGAACATGGATCACTTTGTTCTTTTTTTAAAATTTTTTTAAACATTTATTTATTTATTTATTTATTTTTTAAATATTTTTATTTATTTCTAGGAGAGAGAGAGAGAGACAGCATGAGCNGAGCCTGAATCGGGGCTCAAACCCATGAACTGTGAGATCATGACCTGAGCTGAAGTCGAACGCTTAACCGACTGAGCCACCCAGGCGCCCCCCTCTTTGTTCTTTTAAAAATTTTTCTTAATTGTCCATGTAGCATAAAATATTCAAATAAACCCATTTATTTGAATTATAAATAAATTGAGTTTATTTGAATTATAAATAAATAAATATATAAATTATATATTTGAATATATAAAGTTTAAAAAGAGACTTTATTCTCACTGTCCATTCTGCTATGTCATTCCCTTTGCAGAAAGATCCCCCTCCTCCCTCACCACCGTATATCCACCAGATATTTTTCATTAGGATAATATGCATATGGGTACATGGACACATAGGTATTTTAATATAAGTGGGATCATACTATTCATATTATTCAAAAATAGTTATTTTCATTCAAAAACATGATCTAGAGATTTTTCCCCTTTAGAATGGATGTACAGCCATTTACGTAACTTTCAATTTTTGCCATTAGACACCATGCTGCCAATTGGTATTTCTAAAGGCAGGATTCCAAAAAGTACAAAGTCTCGGTTGAGTAATAAGTACCTGGCCTGTTTTTGCTTTCTAATTTTGGCTTTTTAAAGTCATCTTTACCGATTTGCACTCACTCCAAATATATGAGAATTCCCATCTTCCCACACACACAAAAATGGAGATCCATTTTCTGACATTTTCATTGGTATTTTGAGTTATATTTAGTACCATTAGAGTGCTTCCCTTAAAGTCTGTCTTATAACTATTTAGGTTTGTGGGGCAATTTTACCTAAGAAAATAAAAATGGCCACACGGAGCCATGCTCTTAACTTGTCCTGCGTGGCGTCTTTTGGGATGTGGGGGGCAGGGACACAGACTAGCTCTGCCCTCTAAATACCCCACCTCTTCTTTCTAAAAATGAAATCAGAAGATGGGATCGAGGTCAAAGATCGCTACCTCTCAAAAACCCCCACCTTCCTCCGCACATGTAAGGAACCCGAGAACAGTTTCTTCTATCCATTATACCATTACCACTCAAGGAGTTTCACTTCTCAGTCTGTCTCTTTTTTTCATGCAGAAAGTGCTCCCAGAAATTGATTGAAGGAAAATTGCTTCCCTCTGTCACTTGGGTTGTGGCTAAAGTACTGACTCTGTTATTGCTTGTTCTCCATATTATTCTATTTCTCAAATTAAAGCACAGACATACAGAGTGGAGGAAACACACTTGTACCCACCAGGAACTAAAAATTCCCCAGGGCTCTTTGAAATAATGAAATAATGTATAGTATGGTAGCTTTTGTTGTCCTGCTTTTGAAAACTGCAGAGATGAGGCCATTTTTAAAAAGAACCTGCTATATACTTGAACAAGGATCAGATCAAAATATCTGCTCCTTAATCTACCAGTTATAGTCAGTGTTGAAAATAAATGCTCCTTCTGCAGAAATTTCATACTCTCCGGTGTAAGGTTTTATTTTCCTCTATTTTAAACCTAGTTAATTGTTTTAAAAATACATATGAATTCTTGTAGTTATTGTTACAGCCCTTTTAAAAAATCTGTTTTTTATAGTAGGTGATCTGTCTAGTTAAAGCTTCTTGGGCACACACAAGAAAACTATGTAGAGTTACCAGTTGGTGCTATATTCATATTTCATTGTAGAATGTCAAGTAAATAAATACTACATATTTTTATGGTCTTTGATTATATTAGAGACACATGCTTATATTTTTAAAAACCAAGGTAACATTTCTCTCTTGCTTTCAATACTGCTTCATTGTGCAATTGTTTTCCCAGACAGAGCAGCTAAAACTAACACATGATTGAACTTTTTATTGACTTGAAATTTAAAATGTACATTTTCTAACTCTGTAATATTGTATGAGGAAAAGTAAAGACGTTTGACCAAGAATTTCAGGATAATCAAACTCCTGGTTATCACAAATGAGTTCTCCCCATTAAGGATGGAGAGCCATCTATTTGAAAAAAATTTTTTAATGTTTATTTATTTTTGAGAGAGACAGAACACCTGTGGGGGAGGGGCAGATGAGAGAGAGGGAGGCAAAGAATCTGAATCGGGCCCCAGTCTCTGGGCTGTCAGCACAGAGCCCGACGCAGGGCTCGAACTCATGGACTGAGAGATCCTGACCTGAGCTGAAGTCGGATGCTTAACTGACTGAGACACCCAGATGCCCCACCAGTCTTCTATGTCATGCTAGGGTTGTTTCTTTTCTAAAGGGATGCTTTTAGGTTTTCTTTCTTCCTGTGGCTTGTTTTCAACAAATATAAACCAATTAGTATAAGTAAAGCGTGATTAAGAAAGTAAATCAACTAAGGAAAAAGAATTCTAATGCATTCCAAGCAAAATATAAATGAATGTTGGACTATCTCTTGTTTAAAATTTTCCATGCTCTCTGGCACTTCACAGCATGATTCAGAAGTTTGACACTATTTCCTAAAGCATTTTAGGTGAAAAACAACATATTTACTTAAAGAGTTTGAAAGGAATTAGCATTGGAAGTTGGAATATGCCATAATTCAGAGCAGGAAAAAAAATGAGTTTGTAGGAGACCATGGGAGAGCCTTCACTTCTTAGATTGTCACGCAGAGTCATCAACCATATAGATGAGTGTGTTTCAAAGAGAGATCTGGGCAAAGTTTGTAAAATGTGCAGCCCTTGGGTCATTGTAGAGAGAAAAAATATTGATGGATAAATATAAAATCTATCAAATAGTTTCCAGTGAGAAATGGAAAGTTACCTAGAGGATAGTCATGGTCACCACACTCTTCAGGGCCGTGTAGGTTCTGTCCTGAGCAGAGGGGTAGAGGATGCCTGGTAAAGCAGGAGAGCCAGGATCACAGAACCCAGTGTGATCTGGGTGGGCTTCCTGTACAAGAAGCGGGGACAATAGCTGTCAGCCACCCACAAGCCCCTCACCTCTTCTCAGGGCCACCCCAGCAGGGCAGCTCCACCCCATTCAAAATTGTGAGCAAGTTCGGTCATAAGACTCCAAATGTATGCCGATTTTTTAAAATCACAAAACACTGGGAGCCCGCATCCAGCCTTTCATGGCACTACAGCCCTGCCACCACCACCACCACCACCACCGAGTCTGGGATCTGAGCTACTGGAATCATTCCAGAGAACAGAGCTTTGAACAGTCAGTAGGTCCGCATTCTGCCAGGAAGTGGGGCTGCAGAGGCTGTTTCAGAGCCAGGGACGGAGCTTTGGGCTGCGGAAGGCAGAGTGTAGGAGGCAGCACTGCTTTCCTCTCCCAGAGTTTCCTAGGAAGCACTAATGTGGAAGCATCTGCGTGAGTCATAAGGCATGTGAAAAAAAAAAGCAGCTCAACTTAAACACTGTTTGGCAGAATAACTACAAAAGTTGACTAGCCCAGTACTTCCTTTTTTAATCTTCACATCACAATTTTCCCTCCAGACGGAAAAAGACTATCAGCCACCTCTCAAGACATACTTCCATTTCCTGATCTGTAATTTGACTGGGGGTCTGTATCCTTCCAGTGCCTCAATCTGGCTACTTATGAAACTTGGCCCAGAGCCCCTCTGGGTTTCCCTTCAAATTTCCTTCCAGGCAGAGGGCTGGGTTCTGAGGTCGGCCAGGCTCCCGGGTCTGTTACTGCTGCTGCAGCCATGACCGGTACCAGATTTGCGTGTTCTGCTAGCTTGATTGTAATCATTTCTTTTTTTTTTAATGTTTATTTATTTAAGCGGGGGAAGGGGCAGAGAGAGAGGGAGACAGAGAATCCAAAGCAGGGTCTGAGCTGTCAACACAGAACCCTAGGTGGGGCTTAAACTCACAAACCGTGAGATCATGACCTGAGCCGAAGTAGGACGCTCAACCGTCTGATATACCCAGGCGCCTCTGGAATCATTTCTTAAATAGGGTAGAATTCCTTTACAAGTATCGATCATTATTTCCTGAGCACAGAATGTCTTAGCAGCCATCATGCCCCCAGGAAATGCCCCAACTTCATTTACAAAGAGTCTAAAGCAGGAGTCCATCCTCCCACACCAGCCCAGTTTCCTGTCTGATCCTTTACTTTCTGACTTCTGAGGTCAGGCCCCTCAGAGGGAGAGGCAGAGTGGTGCTTTGTAATTCAAAATTGTTAGAGGAAAACCAAATCTTTATCTTTTACATGCTTCGAAAAGCATGTCATTATTACCACTTTACTCTGAAGGTACAAATTAAAGGCTTTTCTACGCCTAAATCATACTAATGTTTACCAATTTCTCTAAAGATTATTATCATAGTTGGTTATCAGAGATATTGCTGCCTTTAAAACCCCAGGAAATAAAATAGAGGGGAACTTGTTTTTTGCTACTAGCCCTTCAATGCTGTGCCTGAAATGGACTCTCAAAGCGAATTAACTCTTTAGACTTCCTCTGGAGGAGAAAACACAACCCCTTGCCTTCCTGTGCTTTGAACTAGTAAAGTTCAAGCTCTCTGGGGGAAAACATTGACATAGTTAGCAGAGCAACAGACCAAATATGCTGATATTGTTGACTTCTATTTCCTCCAGAGAAAATGCAACCCTTTCAGCCATCTCTCTCAACTGGAGGCCATTTAGCCAAATGAGTACCAGTCATCAATTGAGCTGATGTGTTGGTGAGTGTTTGGCTCACCATTTGCTGAGTGTTGGCTGTGTAGTTATAAGCCTGGAGTGCAGGATAGAGATATTAATAGTAGGAGTTTGCTGCCTGTTTTTGAACAGCCCAAATGGCTGTTCTAAGAATGGTTTTCACATTTTGAAATGATTTAAGAAATATTTAGAGAAGGTGATTATTTTGTGGCAAATGAAACTTAGATCAAAGATAAATTCCAGTGGCCATAAATCAAGCTTTATTGGAATGCAGACATATCCATTCATTTAGGTGCTATCGATGAGTAGTTACATCTTTGTCATTGAGAGACCATAATGTTCACGTAGCCTAAAATATTTACTGTCTGGTCCTTTCCAGAAGAGGTTTGTGTAGCCTGGAATATAACATGCTCCCTGCTCTCCAGAGGCTGGAGAGGGCCAGGGGACTAAGCAATTAAAATGCAACATGAAAAGTGCCAGGAGACAAACGTATGTGAAAGTAGGTGGGAGAAGGTTGGTTAACCGCACTTAGAGGCAGCACAGTCTTTGGGGAGGAAGAAACCTTGAGTTAAATTTTAAAGAAGAGTATGAAGGGGGCCAGAGAGAGGCAGCTGCCTGAACCTGTCAATACATGAAAACATGTATTTTTGAAGACTCCTATGTAATTTGGTATAACAAGAGCAAAAGATGCTTGCTGGGGATTAGCAGTGAGGACATAAGGTTTGATCATCTAGAGGGACCCTGTGGGTGGAGCATGGATTTGGGACCGAACCGTGAAAGCTCAGGGAATCCCTGGAGGCTGGCCTGCTGCCTGTGACTGGTCAGCTTGATGGTGAAGAAAGCCCTGATCGCAGGGGATGATGAACGAGTAGGGGAGTGTGGAGGGCATGCTGGGAAGGGCAAGAAGATAATAATCCAGGCAAAGGCTTAGGCCTACAGTGGGGCTGATAGGCAGCTGCCAGAATTCAAAGAGGTTAATTGCCAGATAACAGTGATCAAATCAATGGAGGTAGGGGTGGAGGTCAGGGGTAAGGGAGAGGGGCAATCAGATGTGATTCACAGATGCTGACTGGTAGATGGGAGAGAAAGATGATAAGTTCTGTTTGAACATTTTCCTTTTGCAGAATTTCTGAGGAATCCAGTGGATCTGGCCAGGAGGTGGCTGGATATAGGGGTCTGGAGCTCAGGATAGAAATTTGAGCTGGAGATTTGTATCTGGTACTTGAAGCCACAGTCTGCAAGGGAAGGTGATCTTGGCAAAGTGAGCAGCACAGAGACATGAAAATCAGGCAGAGCGGCATGAGACAATCTGCTGAGACAGAGAAGACACAGCCTGGGGAAGGGTCTGAGGGGGGCTTTAAAAATGAAGATCAGCTGCGAAGGGCTTTGGAGCATTAAAGGACCTCTGGGCATGATGGAGCACCCCCGAGAGGCTGGAGCAAGGGTGCCCCCAGTCTGTGCAGCCATGTGGCTCTGTATTTTTACCCAGTAGGGATGAGGAGCAGGTGCAGAGAGGTGAACTATGAGGCTGGGTTTAAATGGGGTTTGTAATGGAGAGTTGCAGAGAGGCAAAGCAGCAGCATCAACCTTGTCTTTCACCACCCCAGCCCCCCTCTCCACCCCCTCCCCCCATGCTGGGAGAGTGAGTACGAGGTGGGGTGTGCTTTCTCTCTGCTGGGGGNNGGGGTGTGCTTTCTCGGTGCTGGGGGAGGAACCAAAGGAAAGAAGTGGTAGGTTGGCAAGTCTTCAGGAAGTGGAGGAGGCTGCACTGAGATTAAGAAAATGGGTAAGAGGGGCGCCTGGGTGGCTTAGTCGGTTAAGCGTCCGACTTTCGCTTAGGTCATGATCTCACGGTTTGTGGGNTGGGTAAGAAACCCTGGAGAGTGCTGGTCCGCACTGGGTGGGAGAATTGCAAAGCTGGCAGTTGTAATGGTTTCTGGAAGGGAAGGGCCCCAGGCTGGAGTGAAGAAGGGGCAGCAGAGGACAAGGGTCAATCAAGTACATTCGGTCAAGCCATCCACATGGGCCTGAAGTCCTGTGTGTTGAGGGGGCTGAGGGGAGCCAGAAGCCAGGGACAGATCATCTGTGATGGTTGAGAGATGCCGAGGGGCCAGGAGGGGAAATCTCTTGTGGCTGCACCATAGGCTCATGTGGTTATGCCTGTGTTTTGTGGAACTTTACTCGTTCTTTTCTGTGACTTTACTGCTTTCCAGAAGAGTGATTGTGGGAATTTAAATACAATGAGGCTCACACATGGCTGCGGCCACAGTAGCGAGATCTGAGTGGGTCCCTAGGCTAGTCTGCATTAGGGTCAGTATCAGGGCCGCCTCGGCTTGGGAATGGGAAGTTTTCCTGGGAGGAGAGATCAGAGTAGATTGTGTGGTAATGGGAACCAGGATGCGAAGAGGCAGCCCCCTTCACCTAAAAACCTGGAGAGTGTTTTTCAGAACTGACACCCAAGAGATCTCTTGACTTAGGACTGTTTTGCAGCCAAGAACTTTATTTACTGAAGAGAATGTGAACATGACAATTCTTCTAGATGATGCTTCTGTGCACAACATGGAAGGCTGGGGACCATGGGTGTGCTGAGAGGGAGCAGGAGACAAACTTGGGTCATGAGGAACCGCAGAGATGAGCATAGAAATGAAGCCCATAAGCATTTTCAGGTGCTTCTAAATAGGTAGAAATAAGGTTTTAAAAACCATTATCTCCAATAACATCTAGGATTATGTTTTCTAATCCAGGGACTATTTTAAGCACTTTTCCTCAAATTTCACTCTTTTTAAAAAAATTTTTAAGCATTTATTTATGATTGAGAGAAAAAGCATGAGCAGGGGAGGGGCAGAGAGAGTGAGGGAGGCACAGAATCCAAAGCAAGCTCCAGGCTCTGTGCTATCAGCACAGAGCCCAACACGAGGCTCAAGCTCACAAACCCCGAGATCATGACCTGAGCTGAAGTTAGAGGCTTAACCAACTGAGCCACCCAGGCGCCCCTAAATTTCACTCTTAATCCCCACAATGCTCCACTTAGTGTAGGTACTGCTACTAGTGTCATCTCAGAGATGAGAAAACTTAAAGCACCATTAAGTAGTTTTGCCAATGTCATCCAGATTGGAAGAGGGACCCAAGGGAAGAGGCTCTCCAGAGCCTGTGTAAAAATATTTATGTGATTCAGTTAATTCTATTTATTATTTAGTAGATTTCCCCTCTTATATGCTGAGCTTGAATAGCTAATTTACAAAATGGTGTTGTTTATTCATGAAGTGAAACCACATTAGTTGCAGTTGTCTCAAACACCTACGGCATAACAACAGGAATAAATATTTCTTTGAGGTATGGGGGAGCTGATTTAGATCAGAAATGGAGAAAAATTGTCTCAAAAATCCAAAGTAACATAGCTATTTTGTGAAGTCTTTACTCATTTATTCTAAATTAATGGATCCGTACAGAATATAGAGAAACAATAGAGAATGGGAAATATTTAATACAGCACACCAACAGCGATCCCTTTCTTTCGACTGATCTGAGTGAAACAATTGCCCGATAAGAATTACGTATGTAAAGAATCACCTCTAAACCTTGGATTTTGTTGCAAGATCACAGAATAGAATATTAAGGAAAGCTAAGGTCTGAGCATTTTTATATTCAGGTTAAAAATTCTATTAAGATTTTCAATTAAAAAAGTCTTACCGATGTGTGAATGAAATGAAAGGGTTAGAAAGTTCAATTATGGTGAAGTGGTAGCTCCTGTTTGGAATTTTTGCCCACTGCCTGTATGATTTAAGAGAAATGAAAAACAAAGCCAACAGAGATCAGATAGCCTATTACAAGTCGCAAAGATAGAGTTTTAATTAGATATTTCGATTTAGATCTTTTTAAGTATTATTCTCACCCCGTGAAATAGAACGACCAATACATATATGTTTTATTCTAGAGATTAATAAAATTGTGTTCTGTGAGTTTGCAGTAGACAGTTTGTCCATTGGAGAAGAGGAAAATTAGCTGTGTTTGTTTCTATTTGCCACCAGGAAAACTAATCGTCTCCATTAGTAGTCTCCTTCTAAGAACTGTGCTTTTAAATTTTTCTTTTCTTTTTTTTTTTTTTATTTTGAGAGAGAGAGGAAAAAAAGAGATGGGGGGAGAGAATCTCAAGCAGGCTCCATGTTTAGTGTGGAACCCAACTCGGAGCTCAATCCCACAACTGTGCAATCATGACCAGAGCTGGAATCAAGAGTCAGATGCTCAATGGACTGAACCACACAGTCACCCAGAACTGTTTTTAGTCCATATACTAGAATGTGGTAAAAAAAAAAAAAAAGCTTTAGCACAGCAAATGGACATTCATAGGACTTTCTAACACAACCCTACCACACTGGGGTTTGTGGAGTTGCTTTTATAAATTGTGAAGGTCACTATAATCCTTCCCAATGCTGTCGTGTGCAGAGGAGAACTTACCATCCCAGCCTCTGGTGTTATTAAAGGGATTTTGATTCTACCTACTTCATAATATGATACCCCTTGGACCAAAGAGGCACCAGTGTGGACTGGCTTTGGCCAAGGATGGCTCCTGAGGTCTGAGCTCTTACAGAGCAAGCAGACCAGGCATCAAATGTCTGGCTCTGATTCTGGGCTCCAGCACTAACTAACCATGGACACTTGGGCAAAGCAGGTCACTTCTGTGGGACTCAGAGCCCTCATTCCACAAAGCAAAGGGGTTGAATTAAATCATACCCAGGGTTTTCTAATTTCGAAATTCAGTGACTATGTTTATCCACTGCTTATCTCATAACATATGACGTTCCCCCTTTGCTACAAGGTGTTTTGTCTGTTCATGAATTGAAGGCAGACTGAAGTTGTGCTCAGCTGAAATTAAACTAGTTCTAACCCATGCTCCCAGTTATAGGAGGACTTTAGGATATCTTTATCATTTATAAGGGCATTGGGTTAATTCTTTTACTTCTTTTATTGAAATAACCATATTTTTCTCAAACACTTTTGGATAGAAGCTTAGATGATATAACAATTCTTCCCTCCAGTGAATTCTCTTAGTCCTTTAAAAATTAACTTATTGGGGCATGTGGCTGACTCAGTCGGTTAAGCATCTGACTTCAGCTCAGGTCATGATCTCACAGTTCATGAATTTGAGCCCCACGTCAGGCTCTGTGCTGACATCTCAGAGCCTGAAGCCTGCTTTGGATTCTGTGTCTCCCTCTCTCTCTGCCCGCCCCCCCCCCCACTCCCACTCTGTATCTCTCTCAAAAATTAATAACAAACATTAAATTTTTTTAATTAACATATCATGTATTTTATAACATGTAACAAAGTTTGCAGCTTTCGAGGAATGTTCTGTGACTATGCCAAAGTTAGATTTGAGAGGCAGGACTAGTAAAGATTGAAAGATCAGGAGTTTGCTATTTACTAAGGGAGAAAATAAATCATTAAAATCATTGATTGATAGATTGGCTTCTTAGAACAGCAAGTGGTCAGCTGAATGGACAGCATCACTTTTATTCTCCCTGTTTACCTGGAAATAGCAGAGAAAAATCCATATCAGTGGATATTTGTGTGACCAACTGGGTTCATGATTGTTTGATGCAGGCAGACAGTTGATGACCAGGCCAATGAGACCTCATGAGAGTTGTCTACAATTTACACGGACTTAAAATGAGTCCAAGTAAAGAATTTTAGCTCTTCTACCCGCTGCCAGTCTGTGTGTGTGTGTGTGTGTGTGTGTGTGTGTGTGTACCTATACATATGCTCACGTAGGTATGGAACATGGGCCCCAATTCCTAAACCCTTCTCATCTTTAGTCTTAGTTTGGTATCTTAAGATATTACTCTACTATTTTATTTTATTTCATTTTTAAGTTTATTTATTTATTTTGAGAGAGACAGAGACAGCACACAGAGTGGGGGAGAGGCGGGAGAGAGAGAGAATCCCAAGCAGGCTCCATACTGTCAGCTCAGAGCCTTACTCAGGGCTTGAATTCATGAAACCCTGAGATTATGATCTGAGCCCAAACCAAGAGTTGGACACTTAACCGACTGAACCAGTCAGGCACCCCATTACCCTACCATTTTAAAGAACAACATTTTACTTCATGACTAGACTTAACTTGACTCTTGTTTGCCTTTACATTCGAGGATGCCTACTCTCCTCTTTCTCATCCCCTCTCATTTCGCAAAGATTTATTGAGTTTCTACTTTGTTTCAAGCACTGAAGTAGGAATAAGGTCTCTGTTCTCAGGGAGCACACAGCTGATTGAGGTCACAGGCATATAAACAAATTATTCCATTACAGGTAATAAGTAAAACAGGGCAGGTATTTCCTATGTGGAGTGGCAGAAGATAGGAGGGAAGGATTAATCCCGAGTGGTTCAGAGAAGAAATTATGAGAGAAAATGGATCTTGAAGCAAGTTTAATAATAGTTCGTTGTGAAAATGTAGGAGCATGATCGTTCTGGAGAATTCTGTTTTATGGGCTTATCTCGGATTTGCTAAGAAGATAGAATTAGCGAATTTAGTGCATAGAGGAGTCTAGGTGATTCCAAGGCTTTAGCCTAATTGACTCCGGATGGTCATTAGCTGAAATAGATGTGGTCAGGAAGCAAATTCAACCTATGTCAGGACCTTTCAGAAGAGTAGGCTTCACTCCCCACCAGCTAGGACACTAGTATGCTCCTTATTAAAATTTGGCTTTGCCATCTTGTTCTGCCTCTGGCCAGTGATGTCATCAACGTTGATGATGATCAAGCAGCCACTGACGATCTGGCACCACTGTGCTTTCTGCATGCAGGCTGAGGACTGCAGGTTTCCTTGAGCAGACAGGAAGACACAGAGAGTAGCTGGAGCATAGGACAGACGCTGTGAATTTCCTTTTGTGTGGTATCAGAGAAGCAGTCACTTAGTGTCTTCACTATTGAATAATCATTTCTTTATGTGTACTGTTACATACTCTGCTTTGGGGCTGGGATGGGTCAGATCAATGGCATTTGGGAATTAGCCAGCCTCTACTTGCAAGGGTTTTCACACTTGTGAATAATTCTTATTCTTATTACATTTCTTACACAGACAATATTATTACCAATAGTTTGAGTGTTTGAGCTCCTGAACTTTATGATTTCATGATTAGCTTGCCATTCTCAACTTGGTTCTGTGAATATATATGTATGTATATATCATTTATATTCAACAATAGAAAAATTAACTCATTTTTTATAGATGTAAGTGAATTTTATGTGGGATATTTCTTTACATTATTTGTTCTGATGTGGGCAACACTGGAAATACATTTTCACAAAAATCCCCATATATAATCAAGACGTTGTAGTTCCCAATTGGCTTTTAAGACACCAATTTCTGATGGCTTTGTTGTGTGAGTCTGGTGACTTCAGTGAGGATATATGTATTGTCTTTCCATTTCCATCTCTGTAAGTTTCATATTTTTGCATTTTTTTCTTTAAGCTCCACATACAGTTCAGTTCAACAAAAAGTATTCAGTATGCAAAGAAGTCATCACTCACGTTTATTTCTCCAAGATTCATATTAACAAGATTTCACAATGGGAGAATGGTTTAAATGTTGACTTCTACACTCACATCTACGTTTCCATAACTGTTGAGCATTTAAGTTTGGGATAGGTTGGGAAAAGTACGCCAGGAAGAGTAATGCATTTTATGATACCCCAGCAAAAATTATGCAACCAAGGATATCTTGCACCACAGTTGATCCTTCTTATACAACAATGCTCTGGTCCTCAAGTAGTGGAAATTAAGGAGTCAAAAATGGATCCATTTTGGGGCAGCTGGGTGGCGCAGTTGGCTAAACGTCCGACTTCAGCTCAGGTGATGATCTCAGTCTGTGAATTCGAGCCCATGTCAGGCTCTGTGCTAACAGCTCAGAGCCTCGAGCTGCTTTGGATTCTGTGTGTATCTCTCTCTCTCTCTGCTCACCCTCTGTCTCTGTCTCTGTCTCTCAAAAACAAACATTAAAAAAAATTTTTTTAATGTGTCCATTTTCTGAAACTGGTTCTAAACTGTACTTAAGTGGGATTAAATGGGACCCAAAGTTCCCATTCTTCTTCTGTTGCATCCTGACTTCTCAGAATGACATAGGTTATATTTTATAGAGTATATATAAATTTCACTGAGGGAGATGAGCAGAGAGAAAAAGAGGGAGATAGAGAGAAAGAGATCTTGGCAATGGACATTGGTGAAGTTTAATCTAAAAATCATGGACATTTTCACCATCAAGAGAGTTTTCTGACAAAATATCTGCTGTGCATTGCATGTTGGTTAGCTCCCACAAAGGTTGTTTTGATTGAACAGTACACAGGGCTTTCGTCTGTGTTCCTTTGTGGTTTCATCAGGACCTTGCACTTCTTGGGACAGCTCAGGGTGGAGGCAGCTTCCCAGATGAAGCTCTCACCACTTACAGTGTTGTCTTTAAACACTTTCTTCCTGCAGGTGGGAAGAGAGGAAGGATCTGTTTCACTGGCCCTCTTGGAGTTATAACAGTTGTCAGTGACCCACAGGATATTAAAAATGGCAGTTAATTGTGAAACTTTGCCCAAATGACAGTCTCCAGGACTTAATTTACTCATATTTTAAATGAGGGTGGTGTAGGTCTACAAGGTCTGGCTTTGTCTCTTCAAGTCTCTATAGCAAAATACCACAATACATTTATTTCTTACAGTTTTGGAGGCCAGGAGCTCCAAGGTCAAGGTGCTAGCATATTCAGTGTCTGGTTAGGTCTCTCATTGTGCTTTGTAGATGGTTGTCTTTCTCATATGTTCTCACATGGCCTTTCCTTGGTGTCTCTTCCAGATTATATAAGGTGTCTCATCAATACAATCATGAGAGCCTCACCCTCATGACTAAAAATAGCCCTAATTACCTCCTAAAGGCTCCACCTCCACATACCATCACATTAGGGGTTAGAGTTTCAAGGTATGAATTTTGGAGAGATACATTCAGTCCATAGTAAGGGTTCTTTTAGTTGATCTTCATTCTATGACTAGGAGAGACTGGCTGACGTTGGAAATTTAGCATGGATAGGACTAATGTACGCAAGGTTTATATGTAGATAAATTTGATCTCCAATCTCTGCTCTTATTCTTATATCTTCATGATCTTGGACAGTTATTAAATTTAAGTCTCATTTTCCTCAACCATGGAATTGTTCAATCATAGTGTCTATTTGTAGAGCTGCTGTCAAAACTAAATGAAAATCATGCACATAAAGCTCTTACCACAGTGCTTGGCAAAAAATAGATCCTTGATGAAGATTTAAGTTTTGAAAATCAGCCAAACCTATTTGAACAAGAGCAGAGATTGGTAACACAAAAAAATGAAATGATTTGATCAGTAGTTTGATTGTTAATATCAAAATTTGTTTGTATTTGGTTATAATTCTTGCAAGTCTCTTAATTTTAACACATCGTTTGTGTTGCAATAAACATGGACATGTGGTGTGTGTGCATGTGTGTGTACATGCTTGTGCATGCGAGCATGTAAACATGGCACCTTGATGGTTTTCCCCATCATTTATTTGGGCAATTAATTCATTTTCTACTACCAGAGAGAAAATTCAACCAACACACCATGTACAAATTTGGGATATATTTTACCTACACAGCAACACTCTGCTTTTATTTCAGTGAAACTAGAAACATTTAAACTTTCTCTTTTATAAGATATTATTCCCTAACAAAAATCCTTGATTTTTGTTGATGCTTGAATTAAATGTTACTGGCAGGAAAGTGATCTAAAACGAACAAACGAAAAAACAACCAACACACACACCCAAAACTTTCTGAACTCTCAAACCCCCAAATTCTCATGACTCACCCCTTGTTGATATCCATGCTATTAAGAATGTAGCAGGTATCCTAAAATATTTAATATTTACATTTTATAGAAATTATCATTGCTTTTCCTTTCAGGTCTAGTGACTCAGATGAAAAAAATAAATCTAAGCCTGTTCTTATATGACCTTAAATGTCAAGATGACAAATTCATCTTAAGGCTTAACTTAAGGCATTACTCAGAGAGTGAAGGCACTGGGGGAAGTGGATTTCTCAGTTGTGAAACAAGAGGAGACAAGATCATCAGTAAGAAAGCATGGCAGCATAAATTGTTGGATTTTCAACATATGGACTAGAGTTGAATGAATCTTTACTCTTGGATTTTGATGATCATAGTACCATATGTTGTCATTACCTTGAGTACAAAAGGCATTTGCTACAACTCTAGAAGATTTAAGGAAGAAAGGGAAAGATGCACATTAGAGAGGACCTCAGGGGTGGGATAGCCTTCCTCTTATTTCAGGAAAATTTAAGCTTGTAAAGGGCAAGGAATAATTCCTCGCACTCATGGGAAATAAAACAAAATCTAAGCATCATTCATAACTTGAAATGCAATTAAGAAGCAGTACATGGAGCTGGAAATTCAAGAGGACTGTGGTTTCATGAAAACTTCAAGTAGCTCTCTCTCTAAATTTAGAATGTATTATAAAGACCTGTGGGATTTATTTCTGCACATTGGGTAGATTTACGTATTTAGAAAAGGGCTACAAGGATTGTATTCCCAGAAAGTGACTTTAAGCTCTAGTAAATGATCTGATTTCTGGCTTTTCAAAGGAAATCAATAAAAAAAAAGAACAAGATCCTGTGAAAAGAGTGGCTTCCTGGGGGTGAAGCTATCCCGCATTGCTATACTTCTCCAGAATGAACCTGTTGCAAGCTGCAATGGCTTTGTGATTAGTGTGAATGAATGTTTCTCATCACATAAATTCACTATTGACTTTTTAATTAATAATAATGTCTTGTGTTTATAGAGCCACCATCTTGAGGAAATTTGAGTGCATTATAATTGATGAATTTCAATTTGTCTTCATACTATCTTGCTGAATGTATAGATTAGGTACTGCAATTGTGTTTTAATGAGGAAAAATAGAACCAGCAAAGTTAAATCATTGCCCACAGAAATGTCAGAAGGCTAATAATAGAATCATCAATTACTATCTGGTAGTCTTTACTTCTCATTCTGGCTGTTTCCCCAGAATATCTGATCAGTTATGTCAAGTTTTCCTTAGAAAAATGGAATTGATCAAAACAATTATTTGCAGTTGCTCTGATTAACAGAAGTTTAGGAGCGCCTGGGTGGCTCCGTCAGTTAAGCGTCCAACTTGAGCTCAGGTCATGATCTTGCAGTTTGTGAGTTCGAACCCCATGTCAGGCTCTGTGCTGACAGCTCAGAGCCTGGAGCCTACTTTGGATCCTGTGTCTCCCTCTCTCTCTGTCCCTCCCCCATTCATGCTCTGCCTCTCTCTTTCAAAAATAAATAATAAAACACTAAAAAATATTAAAAACAGAAGCTTACATTCCATCTCATTATTTTGGTGGTATTACACAATTATTGTTTATTTATTTTTATTGATTAAACAACATGCATGTTTTAAGTGGCCTTTGGAAACCTCTTAAATCATCCTTGGAATTCTCTTAAGTCACGTGTGTCAGAAGTTTATATCCTGGTAAAGGAGTGATGTAAAACTTAAATTCTGATATTAGCTAGTTGTGATATTTAAAAAATTGGGTATCTCCATCGCCTACCTGCCGTTGTTTTAGGCAACAAAAGAAAATGAAACAATCACCTCAACAAAACCATGTTCACAACTCTTACTGTTTGTACTTTTGGAAAGATTACTATCATCCTTTCAATCACCCATTCCTCTAGCTTTACTATTTCTATCATTGTTTTTCTTTGACAAATGCATTACTGTCCCTTTCTGTGTCCACTCTGCTCCTCACATGCAATGTGGTAATCTCCCTACTTCGGTTGTCTGTGCCTCAATACATCTTAGATAAATTTTCCTAATAGATTCTCTTTAATTTGTGAAAGTATGAATTATTCAGGCACAAAAAAGTATACAGAGTATGTTGAACATCTTCACCACCTAGCTTTAAAAATGTGATCTTAGAGGTGCGCCTGGTGTCAGTTGGTTGAACATCCGACTCTCGACTTCAGCTCAGGTCATGATCTCACGGTTGTGAGCTCGAGCCCTGCACTGGGCTTGCTAACAAAACAGAGCTTGCTTGGGATTCTCTGTCTCCCTCTCTCTCTGCCCCTCCCCCACTCAAGCCCTCTTTCTCCCTGCTCTCTCAAAATAAGTAAATAAACTTTTTTAAAAAGTGACCTTAGAGATACAGTCAAAGGCCTATTTGAAGCCTGTCCTGGATCTCATTTCTTTTCTTTCATTTCCACTGTCATGAATTTCATGATTATTTTTTACACGTTTTTATACTTTTTACCTATATATCTGAATCTGTAAAAATGGGTAGTATTTCTGTACCCTAATAATTTCTTTCTGAAATTTTCATGTTTTTTTTCACATGGCTTTGAGAGTTCCTCTCTTTTAAGATTTATCCACATTACTGACTTTGTTCCCTTCAGTTGCGTTGCTGTGGTCCGCTGGATCCACACAATGTGATTTATCCATTCTTCTCTGCACGTACTTTGAGATTGTTTGCTATTTTCTCCCCCTCAAATGAAAGCAATTATGTAATAAACAAGTTTGAACATGCTTCCTTATTCACATTTCTGAGAGTTTCTCTAAGTCATGTACTCAAGTTCTAAATCCTGGAAGGTAGGACCTGCTCACTTTCCAATTTGTCATTAAACAGTGCTTGTGGTCAACAGACGCGCTGTACTTAAATGCCATATTCCATTTAAAAACAGACTCTTCATTCATCTCTCTACTAACTTTCAATGGAATTTCATGCTCCTGAAGGGAAAGAGCTCTTTCTCATTTCTCAATCTGAGGGAACTTCCCTCAGGGAATTTCTTTTTGTGAGGGGTCACCAATTCAAAAGCTTTTGGACCACATACTAAAATGCGAATGTATGAAGAATGCAGCGTGTGGTGGACTGGATGGTAGAGTGGGAGCCATATATCAGGGCGCCATATCCAATTTACAGACTGCAAGTTTATGCTTCCTGAGGTTCTTGTATTACCTTGTTTGTTTTCCTGAGAGTGTCTCAGAAATGTGTAACCATCCAATTTACTGCATATCAGTAAAGAGTAAGGTCTCTGGAGCCAGCTTGCCTGGGTTTGAATCCCAGCTCCACTGCTACTAGTTGTCTGTTCTTGAGCTCATTCCTTGTTTGCAAAATGGGGCACATGCTCATACTCATTTCATAAGGCCATGGTGAACACTGGATGAGATAATATACACAAAACTCTCAACTACGTCCCT
The DNA here is from genome assembly GCF_008692635.1 of Crocuta crocuta. Taxonomy (NCBI): domain Eukaryota; kingdom Metazoa; phylum Chordata; class Mammalia; order Carnivora; family Hyaenidae; genus Crocuta; species Crocuta crocuta. The sequence continues at coordinate 3,266,785 of NW_027527624.1, forward strand.
AATACATTTTTGTTGAAGAAGAGGGTGAAAAGAAGAAAAAGTTTTATCATACCTTCTCTGTGTCAGACATTGTTTTAGGAACTGGGAAGATGGCAGTGGCTCTGTGCCTTTCCCAAATTAAGTTGTCAGTTGAAACCAAGCCCCCAACACATTATTTGGTCCTTAGCAGGTACTCAAATATATGATGAATGAATCAATAAACCTAATGGTTCTCTTAAGGCAACATAAGTGCCCAAGGTGTGTTCTGAGCCAAGATGGAGCAAGTTAACTATACTTGTGATAACTTTACTCTGTTCATGTTAGGGTGTTCTTATTCTTTGGATAGTGATTATTCCCGTGTCATATGGATAGCAGCTTGCCATTAGCTGTGACATTTCAGTAGTCAAGATACCATGTTTTTTATGGCAATGAGTAACAGAGAATTGACTGTTTAATTCCTTACTTGTATATAAAACAATATTCCTGACTTTTGATGATGACCAGCCTTTTTTTTCCCCCTTCCATTTTTAGGTCTCATTGTCCATGAAGGAGCTGCAGTTTACAGAGTGTTTAAGCGCTGGCGGGCTGTTAACTTACACTGGGATGTATTAAATTATGATAAAGCCACAGACATTGAAGAAAGTAGCCGGGGAGAGTCTTCCACAAGCAGGACTTTATGGTTGCCACTGACGGCCCTACGGAACAGGAATTTGGTCCACCCAACGCAGTTAACCTCCCCCAGGTTTCAGTGTGGCTACGTGTTACTCCATCTGTTCAACCGGATGAGGCCCCATGAAGATCTGTCCGAAGATAACAGCTCAGGGGAGGTTGTGATGAGAGTGACTTCTGTGTGACAGAAGTGTAAGACAGCATGGTGGAAGCCACCCTGCACATCTTGGAATGTAATTGCAATGAATGGTGAAACCATAGCACTTCTAAAAACACACATCTATGAACTTTTTAAAATTTATGCTTTTTATATGAACATTTGAATTGCAAATACATTTTTCTGAAAAAAAAAAGAGTTCTCTGGTTTCTTTGTTTTCTGATTTCTCACATCTTTTATAAGTTGGTACTCGAAATCATGATACGTATAATTTAACTCTACTTGGTTCAAAGAATGATGGAAGTTATCCTGAAGGCTGAGACTATTTTTTCTTGGTTGTTTTAAATATATTTTTTATCAAACATTTTGCTCCGTGTGTAGTTTTTCAGGCATGCAATGAACGGGGAAGGGCCTAGAACTCTGCGGGCAGATGCCAAGATGCGAATGGGTTCGCAGCGTCCAGGTGCTTCGCGATGCTGCTGACGGGTCCTCTGCATGCCTCCCGCTGAGTGACAGATGTAAGCGGGGCTTTTTTGCTGGGATGAAATAATCTGTCACCAGGAATGCAAGCTCTAGGAACGTTGGCTTGTTTTCTAGCTTGTGCAACAGTACAGAGAGCTCATAAACAGTTAAAGATGAGTGGGAAAAAATAGTTCTCCTCCGGGAAGTATAACGTATGTATCACATACAAGTAGGCAGGGCATTCTGTATACGTATAACCCTAAAAGTTCACCAAAACGTCACATCATTGCTCGTGAAGGAATAATAACACTGCCTCACATTTGCATAACCCTCTTATGGACCTACGGCAGTCATTTGGGTTAATTATTAGTGTCTTGATGTCTGTGAGCACTATCTTAATTACATTTTCTTTGTGTAAAAGCTTATATACCTACTTAATCATTTAAACACTGATCCTATTACTTGGTTTAATGAAGTCCTGGGAAATATATTCACCAGCACCGAGAAGTGTTTTCTTTCACCAGATAAGTATTTTTTAAGTGAAAAGAGGAAAAGAAAAATGAGGCTATTGGCTCCCCAGGAACAGTTTGCTAACTAGTGGCACCTGGAGATTTTCCACCTTTTAACCCTCCTAATAGAGGGAAATGGCACATTTTAATGAGCAGTGACAGAGTAAATGAAGAGGCAGGCAGCCATGCTTTCCTTTGGAACATGAGTTGAACATGTAAGTCATTTGAAGTAATTGATGAGTAGGTTTTAAAGCATAGGAGATAAAGTGCTTTTCATTCTATTTTCTAAAAATGACCTTTGGATGATTCGTAATAGAATAGTTAGTGTTTAAAGGTAGCACTGTGATTCCTACATAGCAAATCCCACCAATACTTGAAGTAGTATTTTCCCAGTTTACATACAAACTGTCACAAATGAGTTAAAGATGTAATAATTTGCAAAAATGGGAGCAAGGAATCAGGAAATTACAAAAGAAAAAACTCAACAGCTGTTATGGAGCAGTTGTAGGAAGTGAGAGTGTTAAATATTTTCATTCTCTATGTTCTATTCTGGTATTACACGGGCACAGTCGTGGGTAGACATAAGAGGTAGCGGTCAGTGCTATGAATCTGGTTCAGGGCTCCCAGAATCTTGCCACCTGGGACAGAAAGCAGATTAATTAATAGAGACACCAGGAATGCCTATCTGCTGTCAAAGAAACAACCCACAGGTGTTGATGTTTGTCCAGGACAGTTTAGTCATGACGAGGAGTCATCAACAACACGTTTAGTGGAGAATAATTGTGGGAACTGTTCAGAGCATCGCATTAAAAATACTGGATACAGAGACAGACACAGATTAGATTATCACTGCTCCATATTTAGCAAGTCTGTCCTTCTAATTGGTGCACATCTTTGTATTCATGTCAACTCACTCGAAACAAAAAGGAGTAATGGATAGGAAACGCCTCTCAGTGTGGGGTGCGTGAGGTGGAGTTGCCAAGAGGGTGCAGAGTGAGCTTGTCGACCTGGAAGGAATATGCATTCCTAGGCTTCCCTGTTTTCCAGCATCTTGCCCTTTGGATGTACATTTCATCTACACCACTGTTTCCGCTCATCAACTTCACACCTCTTAACACATCCACACACAGTCACACACCCACATATAACCTGAGTCTAGGTTGAAATAAGGATCTGGCAGAATTTCCACTCAACAAAATGTACCCTCTATGAAATGATTGCATAAAAACTCAGAAGAAGCACTCCAGGTGGGGAGGCGGCATGCATTTAAGGAATTGAATTTGCTGCTTAGCAATCATTAAAATTTTAATATGCAATATGAGTTATAATATAAACAATTAACTTTCAATTGCGAGTGCTGTAATTCAAACCTGGGCTCCCTTAAATATCAAAAGCATTAATGTAAGGAAATAAGTTGGAAATGCTTTCATTATTTTTCAAATCTTTCCCAATATTATAAAACTTAGACCTGTATGCAATTTGTCTCTTTTCAACCACTAATTTGAACGACACTTAGAGACTACCTCCTGTGTGCCAGATACTTTCGCGGTGCGCCACAGAATGACCCAGGTTTGCAGGGAGGCTGTGGGGACACGGTACACCGCTTCATATGTGACAGGATACAGGGGAGCAAATGAAGGTGGCAGATCAGAGGAGCGGTCAGATTTCCCTGGGGTGGCTGGGGAAGGGGTCACTGGGGAGTTGACGTTACTTGGGTGTTGAAGTGTGAGCAGAAGTTTGCCAGTCAGACAAATGCAGAAGCAATTCTAACTGAGAACGACTCCTTGGGGGCAAAAGAAAGGCATGTTTCAGTAATGGTGAGAGGTTTCTCACTGGGGGGCAGAAGATACCTGTGAAGACATGATCCATCTCCTTGGGGTTGACTAGGTAGTGGGGTCTGAACTCCACAGGCAACCATGAGAAGATCGTTTTAAAGCTGCAGGGGGTAAGAGTTGACAAGGTCATTTCTGGGGGATATTCATCCCCCTCTAACCCAATTCCTATGGGCAACACTCTCTGTTCTCAAGGTAAGGCTAAAATATAATGGACTGTGGTCATACCCACAAAAGAGTTTGGAGAAATCCTACAAAATGAAATAGTAGGCAACAATCACAGACAGGTGCTACTGCTATAAGTTAGATAGTGCTGTAGAAATATTGGGGACAGTGAACGGGCTTTCTTCCCCTCTCCCGGAAGACAGCAAAACCCATAATTCTGAAGAAGAAAGCACGTCATAGATCTTGCGAAGTAGAAGATAGTATCTCTGTCATTGAAAATACTCCCAAACACTTCCCAGATTGAAGATTATCACCTTATTTTTCTTAAACATGATTAATTTTTTTATTCCATATGTCTCACTAACTAAATAGATGCCAAAATAAAGCAAGCTCTCTCTATTCTTTCTCTTTTGCTCTGGAACTTTCGCTATTCTTTTTCCTTTTTGTTTGTTTTTTCTTCCCACACTATGAACATAGTCTATTATTTTTGATGATGTGCTAATCAATCCTCCCTTATCTATGGAGTGAAACAGCAAAATTTGACTTTGCCAATCCAGAGTTAGATCAGTGATCATCTAATAACTGATGTGTCATTTTACACAAAGGTCATAATTTGTCCATATTTTCCCTTGTAGCTTGCTTTTTTTATTCACAAATTTTAATGACAGTAGGTTACAAATAACGGATATTTAAAATTTTTCTTTCCAAGCTCATCATTTATGAGACTTCAGTGGCAAAATTTGGTCTTTTATTTTCAAAACGTGTTTGCCTACATGATATAATATAAATAATTTGATAGCCAATATATGAAGAAATAATTGGTTTAAAGCCTTAAGAAGATACTTGAGGCAATTAGTTCAATCCCATTTTATCAGCTCAGAAAAAAAATGCTCCCATAATGTGCGTGTGAGACAGAATGGCAGCAGGTGCTATAATTTATAGCAAAACTCAAAGTTCCGGGCCCCAGTGGAATCTAGAGATTAATTAATTACCTCATAAAGATGCCATTTTATACACAGTGGATTTATCTAATAAATTAGTCAAAGACATCAAAGTTATTTTAAGGAAATTTCCTCCTAGGAAGTATAGACACTGGGGGCCAGTGGGAGAATGAAAACTGTGCATGATTTCCAGTAAAATTTTGGTGATATTTAAAAAAAAAAAACAAAAATGCATCATAAGCTTTACCCCAAAGCATTTGATACTGATTTTCCAAAATAAGTTAGAGGTCACTTAATTTTCTTGTAACTTCTTCATATTTCTGAGAGGTTTTTTTTTATGTGCAACATGGCCTTTCAGGAGAAAATTATCTTTCTCTAGTGCTGCAAGTAGAAAAAAGAGATTTGCGCCAAGACACATGGGGGCGGAGCCTAACGAGTGTAGGGTGGAAATGGTGACCCAGATGCTTTAAAATCCTGCTCTATGCAGCAGTCAAGCAGGAATGTCCATCTCAGCTGCTGGATCACAGAAGGGGCATCTGCAGTGAGGGAGCGGGACCATGGGAAGAAATGTCTCATACAGTCACACCTCTAGCTCCTTATCACAGCTGTTCTGGGGCTTTGAGAACAGAGATCTGCCCAGAAGCTGTTGCAACAATAAGGACAATGTGGACCAAAAGCTAGAAATGCTCCGTGGGACATGCTTCCCAGGATATTCTTGGGAAAGTCAAGATTTAATAATAAGAAAGAGCCAAAGCATAGATTCAGAGACCGGGAGAAGAAAAGGTAACACCATTGACCTTCACAATGCGATGAATTCTGTTAGCTGCAGCTCTCAGGATGCTAACCTCTCTACCTCCCCTTCCTCATTCATTACTCCTGGCTTGGACAGCAAGGTGGCCCATCACCGTTATATCATTGTTTAAAGTCTTGTGCCCCAGGCACACAATGAGGTTCCTAGCTGCTCCTATTGGGTATATCACTAAGGACCAGCTCCCCACATGGCCTGGAGGGACTACCCCCAAAAAGGCATTAAGGAAGGAATCAGAAGAGGGAGCCACAATGGAAAGACAAGAAAAAATGGGCCACAGGGGCAACAAGCCCAAGCGGTTGCTGGTGAGGTGACCGTGAGGGAAAGCTGCCTGGAAACAGAGGAGAAAACATGAGCTGATATCACAAAGTTTATGATCTTAGGCAGGATGAAGTCAATTAATTTGTCAGTTTAATGAAGTGGTTTAAGCACTTTGATGCCAGAAATTAGAATTTAAGAAAAGGGTGCATAGAAAGGACAGATGACCCAAACCCAGTGTTCAGAGAAAGTTTCCTGAAGAAGGTCACCTCCAGACCAAGATGGCGGCAGAGGTTGTTCTTGATTTTACTCTTCCTCACAAGAACAACTAACAACTCTTCAAGAACAAGACACCACTGGGAGAATCCTAGAATATGGGGTGAGGCCGAAGCACCCTCTGCACCACACACCCCAGGCAGACGGCATCGGCCAGTCTGCTGGGCTTTCATTTGACATTCCACTGAAGTTAAAGATGAACTTACAGACACATAGACAATGTTGAGTCTTTCAATACATTAACATTTATGTAGGATTTCATTTTGTTTTATCTCAGCCACATCTTACATTAAGTGTGGAGTTACTTTACCTATTTTGTTAAAATTATTCTAAGTATTTCATGTTTTTGTTCTTGTAGATCATGTTCTATTTTACCTAATTATTTATTGCTAGCAGATGGTAATATATTGGTTTTTCTATGTGGACCGTATATCCTGAGACCTTGTAAATTCCCTCATTATTCCAAGGTTTTTGTTGTTATTTTCTTGGTGTTCTCTATATACACAGTCATATCTCTGTCTGTAAGCCATGAGTGTATTTTTCTTTCAGTTTTCTAAATTTGAGGTTATTCTTTTCTTCTTCTTTGGATTCTTCTATTTAATTTACTTATTCTACTTTTTATTTTATTTTTTTAGAAGGAGAGAGTGAGAATGTGAGTGGGGCAGAGGGCCAGAGAGAATTCTCTCTCCCTCCCTCCAGGAAGAATTCTCTAGAGAGAATTTTAAGCAGGCTCCACACTCAGCATAGAGCCTGACGTAGGGCTTGATCCCACAACCCTGGAATCATGACCTGAGCCAAAATCGAGTCAGACACTTAACCCACTGAGCCACCCAGGCACTTCAGGTCTGGCTTCTTAAGGTGAGGGTTTAGATCATGAAATTAAAAGCTTTCTTCTTTTCTAACATAAGCACTTAAAACTACAAATTTCCCTCTAAATGTCATTTTAAGAGCATTTCATACATCTTAACATACTGTTTTCCTCATCATCCTATTTAAAATATTTTATAACTTCCCTTGTGGTTTCTTCTTTGAACTCTAGATTATTTAGAGCTATGTGGTTAATTTCAAAATATTTGTAGACTTTCTAGCTCTCTTTTTGTAAGCAATTTATAAAATTTATAATTTAATTCATGTGGTTAAGAAGATACTTTGTATAATTTAAATCCACTGACCTTTACTGAGATGATTTTATGGTCAAATATATGGTCTTTTGTAAGTGTATCATAGATCTACTGCTTTATAACACACTACCTCAAAAAATAAGCCACCTCAAAGCTTAGTGATTTAAAAATTATAATTTTATTATTTTTCGTTATTCTGTTCATTGTCTGGGTGATTCTTCCACTAATTTCCTTTGATCTCACCTTGAGACTGCATTAAAATGGAGGGTTGGCTGAGGGCTGGGCTCAGCAAGAACACTGACTTGACTGGGTTTCTCTCTCTCTCTGTTTTTTTGTTTTTAATTTTATTTATTTTAGAGAGAGAGAGAGAGAGAGAGCACGAGTGGGGAGAATTGGAGAGGGAGAGAGAAAAAGAATCCTATGGAGGTTCAACGTTCAGTGAAGAGCCCGATTTCCAGCTCCACCCCACCACCCTGGGATCACGACCCAAGCCAAAATCATGGGTTAGACACTCAGCCATCTGAGCCACCTGGGGTCCCCCGGGCTTCTCTTTCAGTCTCAGAGGTTAACCTTGGCTTCCTTATGGCAGCATTGCAAACGTGGGGGAACAAAGTGGCAAAGTCTATGAGGCCTTGACTCCTAAGTGGTAACATCAGTTCTGCCATACTTTATTGATTAAAGCAGATCACAAGACTATCTCAGATTTTAAAAGTGGGAAAATGGATTCTACCTCTTGACAGGAGGAAGGACAATTAATTTGTAGTCAAGTTTAATGTACTACATTTCATGAAGTTTCCATGGACACTTGAAAAAAATCTGTTCTTTCAATTGTTGGGTAGGATATTCTATAAAGTTCTGTTATGAAAAATCGGTCAATATTGCTCAAATTATATCCTTACATATTTTTTAAACTTTATTTTTTAAATGTTTTATTTATTTTTGAGAGAGAGACAGGCAGCGTGAGCAGGGGAGGGTGAGAGAGAGAGAGGGAGACACAGAATTGGAAGCAGACTCCAGGCTCTGATCTAGCTGTCAGCACAGAGCCCGACGCGGGGCTCGAACCCACGAACCGTGAGATCATGACCTGAGCCGAAGTCGGACACTTAACCGACTGAGCCACCCAGGCGCCCCTTTTAAACTTTATTTTTAAATCAGTTACTTCCTTATATGGACTTGTTGATTTCTCTGTGTAGCTTGTTTTTTGTTTCTTGTGTTTTGAAGCTCTGCTTTTAGGAATGGATACATATACATAGGGTCATTGTGTCTCATCCTTTTTTTTATTATGAATGTTCTTTATCTCTGGTATGGAATTTTACTTGGTTGATATTAATTCTGCCAGATCAGCTTTCTTATAGTGTCTTACTTACAATAGTACACATTTTCTCATCCTTTTACTTTTAAACTGTTTCTGTTTTTATACTTAAATTTCATTTCTTGAAAACAAGATATAGCTGAATCTTGCTTTCCTAAAAAAAAAAAAAAAAGTTTATTTATTTTGAGAGAAAGCGCAGGGGAGGGGCAGAGAGAGAGAATCCCAAGCTGGCTCTGAACTGTCAGCACAGAGTCCAGTGTGAGGTTCGAACTCACAAACCATGAGATCATGGCCTGATCCAATATTAAGAGTCTGATGCTTAACTGACTGAGCCACCCAGGCGCNTGAGAGAAAGAGCCGGGGAGGGGCAGAGAGAGAGAATCCCAAGCTGGCTCTGAACTGTCAGCACAGAGTCCAGTGTGAGGTTCGAACTCACAAACCATGAGATCATGGCCTGATCCAATATTAAGAGTCTGATGCTTAACTGACTGAGCCACCCAGGCGCCCCATGAATCCCACCTTTATATTCACTCTGAAAATATTTGCCTTTTGTTTCCTTTGTCATGTAAAGTAATACAGCCTGCTGTTTCTGAATTAGAACTTGGCCATATTTGGGGAGGGGGGGTCATTCCATCCTTTTATATGTCTCTTCCCTGCGTCTCTCACCTCCCATCCTTTCCAGAACCAACTATAATTCTCCTTAGGAAAAGTAATATTAACAATAATAAATAATACTTGAACAAAAAAAATCAAAGCAAAACAAAAACAGAAAACAGGAAAAAGAAGTAAACATAACCATGGAGACGAGGGAAGGAAAATTACTCTCTTACATCTTAGTTTTCTATAGACATAGAGGGGAAAAACTAGTAATTACTAGTGAATAATTAGTAAATTATCTCTCTATAGTTTACTTCATTTCCCCCAAATTCATGAAACTCTCTCAAAGTCTCTAAAGATGAAAATACCACTTAAAACATCAATTTATGTAATTCTTTGTCAACATCTATGCCAATCACCAGCTTAGGCGGACATAATTTTCCTGCAGCTGACGGACATTTTAAATGTCAGAAGAATGTTCAGGAAGAGAGTGTGACATTTATTTCTCACAGATTTAATCTTTCCTGTCTGCCTCAGATCTGATAGCCTTACAGGAAACAGAATTCGGAGGGCACGTTTGAATTACACCCTTGGGGAATTATGCCTCAGAAATCTCTGTTCCGTTAGAAATCTTCACTTAGTCATGTTTATGGAGGATTTGTATTAACACCTTTCCAAATAAAAGCCAAATAAATTTATTGACAGAATTCGGGGCTGAAAATGTTTTTCTACTGAAAATGTCCCACTGACTTTTACTTAAAATACCTGGGTTGTACCTNCAAGCTTTTTTTTTTTTTTAATAAGATTGTAGGGCTCAAGTCCTTTCTATTTGGACTAGAATAATATTAAAACACCTAGGTCCAATTAACTAAAACAACTACTTCCAGGGGTAATGATTTTTCTGGATGTAGCAGAAATGAGCCTTGAAACCACATTAAAATAAAGCAAGGAGGTTTGTGTCTATTACATATTTAAGGTCTGTGACTTACAGGTCTGGTAAATAACAGTGTCCTCCAAACGTTACCGGCGCCAGACTTGGAAGTTCCTATAGTCCTAACAGAGGCTGCTGTGGAGAAATAGTCAAGATGAGTAGCCCTTTTTACATAATTTTCCTAATTGCATAAGTGCAGTGTTTTACAGCCCTCAGCTCCAATCATTTCCACTTGACTTGGTTGTCATTACCAGAAGAGTGTGTGTTCTTGGGTAGGGAGGTGGGCGTGGGGGTGGCGGAGAGTTTAGAGCAGACTGTCAGTGTCAGGGGAAAATTCATCGGCAAGACAAAAGGTCGGAACAGTCAGTGCTCAGGGTTCACTGTCAAGGTGCTTGTCTGTGCCACCACTCATGGAGCCGAATCTAATTCTCATCCATCCCGCTTGCTCTTCAGAGTCACTTAGAATCAATTTGAGCCGTGCTCACAGATGTGTGGGAGTCTGGCTCCCATCCCGGCTTTATGACCTCACTCCAGGCTGACAGTCTGAAACCCCAGCAGCACCCACCCAAGATTGAAAATGTAAAGCTTGCCTTTGGGGAAAAGGTTACTTTATCTGGTAAATATTTATCGATCCTCATTCATGTGCCAGACATCGTGAAAGAGGATGGGGAAGAGGGTTTGGAGGGGGAATTAGTACCGTCCTTAGACCTGAAAGAGAGGAGCCTGTCATGTGTCCCTCCCTGGCAGCCCCTTCTAGCCACACTCGTCCACATGTCACAAGCAGCCTTGCCCAAGGGACCCAGAGTCCATCCAGAGCCCCCCTCTCAACCTAGAACATGCACCAAACACTAAATTCCCAGAAGTTTCTACCCAAATTGGTCATGTCCACTTCATGAGCTCGCATGGACCTCTTTCCTGGGTTCGTTCTTCTAGGACTGACCATCCTCCAGTGGGACCATCCCTGGGACCAGGGGCGGGCCAGGCAGAGCTGATGGGGTGGGAGGATGTGCGGATGAAGCCTGGTCGTATGAGCTGGAAGTAACACACAAGTGGCCAAAGCCCTTACAGTGAGGAAAGAACCCAGGGGTAGAAAGAGAAGGGGTCTAGTCATAGGGTCCAAGAACTCAACTGACCATTTCGATTTCATGAAGGTATATGTAAAGGGGATAAAACTTATCTGACAGTTTTTAACTTCATTTTTAACTTTTAAATATTAGACCTCTGGCATTTGTACTCCTGCCTTGAACCCTAGAACTATTAAGAGCTTGTTTGTAAGCATGGAGTTAAGATAACACATAATACAAATTACTATGTACCATCAACTGCTATGTACGGTTTAGTAGGGGCTTCTAAAAGGCTTTTTTAGGAATATAATAATAGAATCCTGAAGTCAGACTGCCGGGTTCAAAACTAAGCTCTAGCTTTTAATACTTACGTAATCATGGAAGAGTTACAGAGGGTGTTTACTTAGCAGACCCACTAGTTGATCTCTGTTCTCCATTCCTTCTGTGAAACATACTAATGAGCCCCGAAACTCTCATTAGAGCGATCTACTGTTGTGCAGCAAACCACTTAAACTGAGTGGGTTCAAATGACAGCCTTTTGTTTTGTTCACTAATCTGTAGTCGGGGCATGCTTAGCAGAGAGGGCTCCTCTCTACCCACACGGTATGAGGTATAAGAGGGGCTTCGGCTGGGATTGAAGGATCTGCTTTCAAGACGGCGCCTTCACAAGGCTGGCAAGTTGGTGTTGGTATCAGCTGGGAGTTCGTTCAGGGCCATGGGCAAAGGGCCTTGGTTCCTCTCCACGTGGCACCTCTACAGTGTGCTTGGGCTTCTTTGCAGCACGTGGCTGTCCAAGAGGCAAGGCTGCAAAAGAACAAGGTAGAAGTATGTGGCATTTTTAGGACTTAAGGTTGGAAGTCACATAGCATCATTTTTGTCATACTCTGTCAAGGTCGTTCCCGATGCTCCTCCAGGTTCAAGGGGAGGGGACACAGATTGGACATGAGCACCTGAGATGGTACATCTAGTCATTACATCTAGTCTACATGAGCATCTGAGATGGTACATCTTTCCATAGAACCGTCTGTAACAGACACAGTTTCACTCTACCAGATGAATTTCTAAGAACTAGTTCTCAAATCACTGAATACCACTGTTATTACGTAATTTGATATAACTAATGATGGAATTGAGTATGAAAAAAGGTGCTCTGCCACCCCTCAACCCCCCATGAACACTAGGCTGAGTGTTTGGGAAGGACTGGATAAGAGTGAGCCCTCCAAGTTGGATGTTGGAAAAATAGCTATGGAGGATTATAGAAAACAAAAAAGAAATCTAGGAAGATTCTGCATCAGATTGTTTCACCTGTGTCTCCAGGTTTATTTTGCATCAGAGAAACCGAAACTAGAAAATGTTAAGCATATATTTTGTGTGTGCTCTCTGCCAGGAAAACAGCCCTGAATCCCATTAGCAACTTCTACCAAAAGAAAAACCCTTATGAGATTGATGTACATTATGCGTTTAGAAAAATAGAATGTTTAAGGTATGCATGAATCGGTTTCTAACAATTCCTTGTTTCTTTTTTTTTAAAGTTTATTTATCTGGGGCGCCTGGGTGGCTTAGTCGGTTAAGCGTCCGACTTTCGCTTAGGTCATGATCTCGCGGTTTGTGGGTTCGAGCCCCGCGTCGGGCTCTGTGCTGACAGCCAGCTCAGAGCCTGGAGCCTGTTTCAGTCTGTGACTGCCTCTCTCTCTGACCCTCCCCTGCTCACGCTGTCTCTCTCTCTCTCTCCTAGAAATAAAAATAAAACATTAAAAAAAGTTTAAAAAAATTAAAAAAATAAAGTTTATTTATTTTGAGAGACTGAGTGAGCAGGGGAGGGGCAACGAGAGAGGGAGAGAGAGAGAGAATCTCAAGCTCCACCATATCAGAGTGGTTCAAACTCATGAACCAAGAGATCACGTCCTGACCTGAAATCAAGAGTCAGACACTTAACCCACTGAGCCACCCAGGTTCCCCAACAGTTCCTTGTTTCAACTGGTATTATCAGTTAACTGATTAATTCCTGGCACTTACTGTATTCAGTATGAAGACTTTTGTTGTACTTGACCCCCTTTCACCTTAGTTTACTCATCTATAAAATGATGATATCGTTAGGATACTTACTTCATAGTGTTTTTGAAATGATTAACTGAAACAACCTACTCAAAAATTTAACATACAGCAAGCATGTGATTATTATACTTATTACCATTATAAGTATTTTAGGTCCCAAGGAGGAGAGACAGGCTTGAGCTACCTCAGGTGATGGGGATCTGGCAGGGAACATTCAGGAAAGTGAAGACGGTCAGGAAACCACCTTAGCTCTCCCCAAGTAGGGGCCACAAGGAATCAAAGCACATCCCGGATCCTCAGGAGCTCTGGCGCCCCATCGTCCTTTCTGTGAACAGCACTGGCGCCGAATCAGGCGAGCCTGCCTTTGTCAACACTGTGCTACTTTTCCACCTGCTTCTCTCTTTCCTCTTGGGTTTCCTCCATGGCTGCCCTGCCTCTAGTTCTTCCTTCTATGACTTATATAACCTGTTCAGTTCCTCCAGAAAGAAGCTCTTACTGGGGTCACTGATCTTCTTCCAAAAAGGAGTACATTGACCTGGTACTTGACCACCTAGTGAGCCACTGATCTACCACATATACCACGTGGTTTTGTCAAGGAGCCGGTCTCTGGTTCAGTCTGTTGTGGTCCAGATACCTGTGTCTGATGGCACAGAGCAAGACAGCACATGTAACTCCACTCTGTCCACGGGTATAGCAGGGATGTAGGGGCTCAGGAACTTGAGCTGATGGCTGGTATTCGCGCCTGGGCCGTTATGCACACCATCTTGGAAACTCGCCACTGGCATTCATTCTATTTGAGTGGCGGTGGGGCTGTATCATTTGTCTTGACTCCCATGGTGTCATTTGATGCTAAGCATTCTGCATGGTGATTATTTGATGATTACCATTTATTTTTTTTAACTTTTTAAAAATGTTTTATTTATTTCTGAGGGAGAGAGACAGCGTGAGCACGGGAGGGTCAGAGAGAGAGGGAGACACAGAATCCAAAGACAGGCTCCAGGCTCTGAGCTAGCTGTCAGCACAGAGCCTGACCCGGGGCTTGAACCCATGAACCATGAGATCATGACCTGAGCCGAAGTTGGATGCTTAACCGACTGAACCACCCAGACGCCCCAGATGATGATTACCGTTTAAAAGAAAGGGGCACTGCGCAGAACAACATGAGTGGGAATCAGATCCTGGTGTTTAATGTTAGCTTCTCCACTAGACTCTCTCTCTCTGCTCCCCATTCCTGTGGGGTCTCTCTCTGTGTCTCTGTACCTCTCTCAATCTCTCTCTTTCTTTCTCTCCCCGTTCTCTCTCTCCCCCCTCACACATGCTACACTTCTCATTAAAATTAAAATTACTCCTAAAACCAACTTGAAATAAAAATCATTCATTATTATTGCAAAATGTTCACCCAGTATGCACTTGGGCGGAGATGTGGATAACTCATCCTGAAGATTGACCCTATAATCCCTACCCTCAGGCTTACCGTCTCAGATGTGTTGTAGAAGCACCAAGAAAAACAAAACAAAACAAAACAAAACAAAACAAAACAAAAATGGAAAGCAAAATCATTCACCCAAAGTGACACTTGAACACAGCAGCATTTGCCATCCACGTTGCTTAATATTTCAGCATCCTTCAGTCTGCGGTGAATACGTACATTCTATCTTTAGAATTCATTTAGAGAAAACAATTCCATAAATGATACAAAGCAAATCCATCTGGAATCAATTGTTTAAAATACTCAGCAAAACTCTCCTTCTCTTTGGAGCACTCCAATCCCTTAAATAGAGTTAAGATGAAAATAACTCTCCCATATCACTGCTGGCCAGAAAGTGGGGGAAAGGGATGTGCCAACATAATAGTGTAAGAATTCCCACAAAGATTCCTTTATGTTAGTAACCAGCACTCCATGTAGCTGGTTTCTTCTGGCTTCGCACCTCCTGACAGGTCTCTCTCCTGGCTTGCATAAGCCTGGCTGTTCATTTCCTTTCTAAATAGAGTAAAGGGATAGTGAAATCACCATAAGAAAGAGAACTTAGCACCAGGAGGTACAAATAAAATGATCAGTAATCAAGTGGGCCATCTGGCCATCACACCAACCTCAACTGACAGTATCCAGTGTTGCTCAGTGACATGCGTTTTATCACTTGAGGCAGAAGGAAATATGTCTTTCCATACAGGCCAGGAACAGAAGGACCCTTCTTTAATGGGGAGCCAAACCCACTCACTCTTCCCTGCTTGAGTCTTTAAGATCCCTTCAGATGGGACTTCCTGGGGTGTTGTTTTATCAGAAAATGCTTGGTCCTTCCTATGCGCAATTTTCAGGACATAAATAAAGGACCGGACTCTATATGAACTGATTTTTTCAAAACACCAAGAAAAATTGGTTTCCTCCCATCAAGTGGCTTTTACTACCCATAATCCCAAGCTTCACATCTCTCAGTGTCTCTTTTTATTCATCCTAATTAGCAGTAAGTGAATCCAGTCGTGTTCTGTGACCAGCCAACTTACAATTGGATTTTATGTGCACTTTAGACTCAGCAACCTGCCGCTATCTGGCTCCAGACGCGGCCTCAGCCACGGTCAAGAGAAGTGTCTGCTTTTGATTTATTGCCACCAGAAATCAAACGGTTGATTATGTGTGCACATCTGACACAGTATGACCATGCTCATTTTTTACATAGCTCGTTTTTAAGAAGTTTAAAGTTTTAATAGGCAATGACTAATTTGTGCTGCTCTGCTGAACGCATGGGGTGGGCACCAGGGCTCATTTTGTAAAGAAAGGCTCTCCAAGGGCCACAAGCTGTGGCATAAAGCCGACTGGAACATCAGAGAACAGAGAAGGACAAGCGTGTCGTCGGCTCAGAACGGGCTTTCTGAGCAAGGATTCAAGCCCTCCTTGATGGGACATTACTTGGGCACATTCTCTGTATCCCTTTCTTTGTATTGGATTGGCACTCTGTAGTTAGGATACTAATATTAATATTATAAAAAGCAATACATGAAGTCTGCACATGTAGTCCAAGTCCAGACCCAAAAAAATCTCAACATCAGTGATTTGCTCTCCAATTTCATGGATCGTTTTCAATGATATAACACAGCTCCTGCTCTCTTTTGAGAACTCTTTTTTTAATCCCATTCTAGACTCAGGCTGTGCCCTCTGGGGTTTCTCAGGTGTTTCTTAGAGTGAGAGGGGTTACTTAAAAGCCCCAGACATCCCCTCAGGGGGCAGACCCAAGAGCACCGAACACAGAGGTGCACTGGCTTCTCTAGCCAAACTCCTAGGCGCCTGTGACGCCACAATGTCCGTTTCACATCCAAACTGCCCAACTTGAAATCTCTCCTGTTACTCATTGTAATTAGCGATGAGTGAATCCCACCTAGTGTTATGCCCCCCAGAAGGCTGGGAGGGAAAGATTCCCTGTGGGTTGGCCAGACTTTGACCTGAAGGTACAAACCTCTGTGACACAGCCAGTCAGGGACAGAGGCCCTGGCAGCTTGACCACACCTCAAGCTTCTTTTTGGCAGCCAATGTGGTTCTCATGGTTTGAGGAAGGTGTCTTTGAGGAAGGTCCGTCCTATGTTCCACATGAAACTCATGACCTGCAGCACCCTCTGACCAGAACTGACCAAAGAGCTTGCCATCTTTACTGCAGGTGTCTGCTGACACTGACCCTTCATGGACCATTGGTAATGATGTCCATTACCATCTTCATATCATTGATTACACATTCTAAGCTAGTTGTTTCCAAAACATTCGTACTTGCAAATAGTCTCGGTAGGAGAAGGGAGGATCTAGATGCAGAACTATGGATTCATTCACTCCAAAAATATTTACTGAGCACCTATAATGGGCAAAAAGTGATGCGTGCATACATTACAATTGCCAAGAAGACACCGTCCCCGACCCCAAGGACACAACCGATATATAGCCAAGGTCCAAGAGAGTATGATAAGGCCTTGGAACAGCAGCCCTGGGGCCGTGTAGGCATGGGGGTGGTTGGACCAAGCACCGCCAGGGGAAAGGCTGCCATCATAGGAACTAATACACATCCACCGGCTGTTTCAAGTGTTGTTTATGGATCCGATACATAATACCTCCAGCACATTATTTTTCAGCTGTATGAGACTAACTTAAAAGTGTTGCTGGATGTGTGTGGAATCCTGTCCTTATGAGACTTCTTTTGCAGTGAAAGCTCACCTACAATCAGGAGAAAGGTTAGCATAGCTGTTAAGAGCAGGGATTGTGGAATGGTATCATAACTCAGTTCCCCCTTACCGGTCCTGTGACTTCCCCTTACCTTGACTTTCTCCTCATTGAAATGCTATGCTATTTTCCTAACAATGATGGCATGAACGTTAACACAATCAACACACAGAAAGCACCTAAGCAGGGTTGGCACACGATAAAATGTTAGCCACAGTCATAATCATGGAGGGGAACACGACGTATTTTGTACTTAAAAATGGGTTTCTGATAACTGGAAAAGATTGGAAATGAAACTTTTCTTCCAGGGGTCCAGCTGGACAGAACTGAGCCGGTTGCCATCAAAGGGCATAAATCCTGCTAACTTCTGTCCTCATTCCCGAGTTGCAACACGCATGGGGCCACTTGGTTCAAACTTGTCATGTCCATTTCCTGTACGTGCCCTCTGTGCGTTGGTAATGGTCAGTGAGGATGCTGCATTGCCTGAGACTCTTCCCTGCTGCCATTGAGGGATACACATGTATGAGACGTGTGCCATTATTTCAGGCTCCCAGTATCAATGGGCACTGCTCTACTGGGCTCTTTCTTCTAAGAACCTATGCTTACTAGCCTCCATCCTGATTCACCCAGTGTGAACCCTAGCACCCCTGGACTCCACAGAAACACTAATATTAGTTACCTCCCAGCTACACATAAAACCTGAGGTCATGGGAATGCTTGGCAGGGGAGAGGCGGTGTCGGGGAGAGGGGAGGAAGGTTGAAAATGTACAATTAGACGGGGGGGAAATTATATACTCTTAAATTCTCCAGTTTTCATTTGGGCCCATTTTTATCCAAGGAGGTTTAAGTTTTTCTTCCTTACTTAGTAACTCCTCTTTCCTGGGATATCTCATTACTCAGTAACAAGAAAGAAATATAAATAACCAGGACCTGCGGTGAAACCTTCCAAGTCCAAATGCCATTTGCAATTACTCAGCCTTTGGATTCAGAGAGATTAAATGGTAGTGTCTCATGGGGGTGGGGGTGAGTCAAGAACAATACTCCAATTCCCTATCCATCAGTTTCCATCCATCTTTCCATTTCTCCCCTGTTTTCTCCTGTCTCTGACTTGATTTTCTCCTCTGATACCTCTCTCCATCTATGTATGTATGTACCATGTGTTTCTCCCTATTTCTGTCTCCATCTCTCTCTACCCATCTGCCCATTGGTTTCTTTCTTTCTTCCTTCCTTCCTTCCTTCCTTCCTTCCTTCCTTCCTTCCTTCCTTCCTTCCTTCCTTCCTTCCTTCCTTCCTTCCTTCCTTCCTTCCTTCCTTCCTTCCTTCCTTCCTTCCTTCCTTCCTTCCTTCCTTCCTTCCTTCCTTCCTTCCTTCCTTTCTTTCTTTCTTTCTTTCTTTCTTTCTTTCTCTCTCTCTCTCTCTCTCTTTCTATCTATCTATCTATCTATCTATCTATCTATCTATCCAGTCTCTAGATTGAAGAAATGATTATCAGTCTTTCAGGAGATCTAGACTTTGGGAATGGAGATGATTGTTGTCAATGGGTATGTTGAGTATAAAAGACAGATGCACCTAAAAACCCACCTCAAAAATAAATAACTGAGGAAATACTTTGTGCCAAGCATTGTCCTGGAGGCCTCACTTAGATCATCTCATTTGATTCTCAAAACAGTGCTGTGCAGTGGGTTACAGGCTTTCTATTTCCTAAAAGTAGAAATAGGAGACTTAGGGAAATTAAAACTGTTCTTCAGTGTCCATAGCTAAGAACTGGTAAATTTATCTCCATTTAACACACAGGTAAATGGATTCAGGAATAAATAATTTTTTTAAATGTTTTATTTATTTCTAGGAGGGAGAGAGAGAGAGACAGCGTGAGCAGGGGAGGGTCAGAGAGAGAGGGAGTCATAGACTGAAACAGGCTCCAGGCTCTGAGCTGGCAGTCAGCACAGAACCCGACGCGGGGCTCGAACCCACGAACCGCGAGATCATGACCTAAGCGAAAGTCAGACGCTTAATCGACTGAGCCACCCAGGCGCCCCAAGAAAAAAATAATTTTAAAGCAGTTACAAAACTAAATTAAATAGAAACAAGACCTAAATGCATGCTTTGGGCATCCAATGGTCCCGCAAGTGCACATAGCACGTTAGTACCCTCACGGACCCAACAATCTTGCACCCCTGAGTCAGGTCTCTGTCACATCTTCCACTAAATGCCCTTTCACCACACCTCCATCCAGGATGAATTCCCTCTGTCTCAAAACAGAACATCTGGCTCATCAGCTGTTCACCTGTGTCCCAGCCATGCTGGCTGTGCATTGTTCTCTGGACGTATTAGGCAATGGACCCTTCTCTGGGACAAAGACCACTCAGAGCTCCCATGATATTTGTTTTTTATGCTACTTCTATCCCTTCAAGTTTTCACAAATGAATGGATGAGAGTGTCTATCCCTGATGAGATTTCAATGAGGTGGGAATTTTAAAAATGTTAAATATTTCAGGTAATTTTTTTGAAAGCTAAGTTTCACTTTTAGAGGCTACAGTCAAATTTATAACATCTACTGTGCTAGACCTAAACTGAGTCATGGGTGTTAAGCGTTCGCCCTAAGAATGGAAACAAGGTCAACTGAGAATTGAGGAAGAGATGGGTGGTAGTGAAAAGAAAGTGGGACATGAATCTGCCACTTGCTGGCTTAACTATGTGATCTTGGTTAAGTCACCTTTACTTCTTAGAAGATAAGATTCTTGAGGAGCATCCTGGTGGTCTCAAAAGGTGCTGTGCCAAATGAGATCATGGCTGTGGGAGAGTTTTAAAACTTGCGTGTGTGTGTGTGTGTGTGTGTGTGACATATAAATATGAATACAGAGTACAAATATATAAATTTAATTTAATTTACATATAAAATTATATATATAAAGTATTGGTATAGATACAAATATGGAGTATTCTATGCTGTATAAACACCACTTCCATTAAGCCAAAAGCTGAGTCACTCAGACTGGCAACGAGCAAATGAGAAAGAAGAAAAGGTCATGGGACATCTAGATGCAACACTGAGCTGAGTCATTCTCCTGAGGCCCTCATTACACTGTGGAAAGTCGGCAGAGGGTGACACAGTGGAGGGCATATCAGGTGAGCACAGGAGAGGAAAGGAGGTTGCATTTTTGTCTTTGAAGTGGCTCAGGAGGTAGGTGAGTTAAAAAGGAGAAATGGATTGGCACCTGAGGATAATCCATCTGTGAGCTATTATCCACCTATTAAGTCCTTCAGTTAGTCAGTCCTTCTTCTCACAAATATTGAGCATCTACTATGTGCAAGGCACAGGACTAGGTACTGAGGGATAGGGGAGTGAGGCTGAATGACATAGTTCTTGCCCTCCAACAAGTAAGTAGCAGAAGCCTAGTGAAATGCAAGATAAAAAAGATGTCGTAAAAGAGCTCTGATCATCTCTCCCGCGGCATGTCTTATTCTCTGTGTACAGTTCAGGCAAGCTCAAAGCACCACCCCAAGAAAGTGTGGAAGACCAGCCCTTCCTATGTTTGGGGGAGTTAGGTATTCCCATCTAGGGCCTGGGCATGTGGTGGTAAACCAAATGGCAATGCTAGAGTAGAGGTTTGCTTGTCTTGTGCCAGAGACCAGCTCCGGCCAGGTCCAGGGGTCCCTGAAGGATGGACGGTGTCACGTTGGCCAGGGAGGCAGGAGAGAGCCATGAAATTCTTTCTGGTCACCAGGCAGGCATCTCTGCTCTGAGTGAGGCTCAACTTTATTTTATAATTGTTTGGGGGACGGCACAGAAGTGGCATTTGCCTTAGACAATGATTTCTGATGACAAACTTCTTTGATACGTAAGAATTTCCCATAACATAGATTTGTAGAACACTCATGCATAACCTTTATCAATAGTGATTGAGGTAGGTGATTTAGATGCTTATCCTATGGGGAAGGGAGGTATATTTAGCACACAAGACAATGTTTTTAGTATAAAAAGGGTGAAGTAAGTTCTTTGTGAGCAGGGGTCAATAGCTTGTTTGTTTAAGGAGAAGTATTAAGAAAAACAGGTCTTTCAGGAAACACAAATGTTTGCTCCCATAATCACAAAAGAAGAAGTTCCTCAATAGGTTCCTTCATAGGGTGCAATCAGCATATTCAAGGCCAGAATAAGTCACTCCGAATACTGATCAACAAAGATGTCTTGGGGGTCGGTCCTCCAAGCAGAAACAATTGGGTGGGGGTGGATATCTGCCCTTAACTCCAAATTGGGCTCTTTGTCTCAGGGCCAGGCTCAATTATAACTCTTGTGTTCTTAACCCCCTTTATTATGTAAGTCTTGGATCTGCAAGGCCCATAGGAAGAGCCTTTTGACAATCATCCACAATGCTTTCATCTGAAATCTCTTTTGAAAAGGCAGGGATATGCTTTTCTTTATGAGGAATCTGTATGGGAAATATCGGTCTGGTTTGTAATATTGTGAGGCCTGGTCAATACCAGCAGGCTCATTTCCAACATGAGCCAGTAGTAGCAGAAGGAGATACCAGTTTTGGTTTCTCGTGGCAGGAGCTGTGCAAACGCTGCCATTTCCTCGCTGTGACTGCCATCCAGTGAGGCCGGTGAGGCTCCTGGCAGTCTTGGAAGAAGATCTTTAAAGACTTTGGATGCTGAGGGCCAGGACTTGGTCAGTAAGTACAGTGTAGAACAGCCTTCAGGTCGGGCTGGTGGAAAGGGGCCCAGGGACTGTCTAGTCCTGCTTTCAGAGTCCTGGACTATTTCAACCTGCTGATGCCCTCAGTATGTCCGTCTCCATTTGCAGATTATAGCTGCCTTTTTGGGGTGTCGTGACAATGACTATGGTAATAAATGTAAATCTCCAAACCCAGCGCTGGGTGGTAACTCCTCAGGAGAACTCGTGACTCCTCACATCAGCTTTTCCTCAGGAACAAATACTACCTCAGTTATTGGCTTCTAGTATAGTTGGAAGGAAGTGGATCTTTTTGTTTTCCTTTTTTTTTTTTTAAATGTTTATTGTTTTTAAGAGAGATAGGGAGAGCAGGGGAGGGGCAGACAGAGAAAGAGAGAGAATCTCAAGCAGTCTCTTCCAGTGCAGAGCCTGATGCGGAACTCGAACCCACAAGTTGTGAGATCATGACTTGAGCTGAAATCAAGAGTTGGACGCTTAACTGACTGAGCCACCCAGGCGCTCCAGGAAGTAGATCTTCATAAAACTTTCCCACTGACTACAGAACTTCATTAAAATATCATATCGATTTCAAATCCTCTTCCAGCTTTTTGGATGTCCTCAATATATAGAAGGGACTCGTTCCTATGAAATTAAACGTTATTCTTTATCTGGGAGCATACGTCATGGGTTGGGGAAATGAACACAGAGTCTGTGGCCTTTGCATTTGTCCAAACAAGGGCCACATTCTTCGGAAGCATAATCTTCAAGGATATTATGTGACACTTCTCTGAGTCTGCAGTCGGCCACAATGGATGGAAATAATTTCACCTGCAATATTTAGAGCTGGGACTAATGAATCTTCATATCTTTTCAAACTCATCTATTCTTATTTAAAAGTGATGAATAGTGGCAGTTTGGAAAGATGTACTTGTTCATTGGTGCAATAAAAAATAGATGGCATTGCGGTGCAAAAGTTCTTAATGTCCTTTCCCAAGGGGAAAAAATAATTGCTACAAAGAATTAGAATTTAACTCCTTACTCTTATTCCTTAAGAAGGTTTACCAGATTTTTACCCTTTTTTAAAACTTTCCCTCCATGTTCTGCACTCAACCCATGTGCAGAACATTTTGTGTTTACATATGCAAGGTTCATATTTTCTTACCTGCGTTTGGTGTATTGGTAACAGAAGACATTTCCATAATTTAAAAATTTTTTTTAAATGTTTATTCATTTTTGAGAGACAGAGAGAGACAGAGCATGAGTAGGGGAGGGACAGAGAGAGGGGGAGATACAGAATCCAAAGCAGGCACCAGGCTCTGAGCTGTCAGAGGTCCTACGCGAGGCTCGAACCCACAAACTGCGACTGACCTGAGCCAAAATGAGATGCTTAACCAACTGCGCCACCCANCGTATTGGTAACAGAAGACATTTCCGTAATTTAAAAAAATTTTTTAAATGTTTATTCATTTTTGAGAGACAGAGAGAGACAGAGCATGAGTAGGGGAGGGACAGAGAGAGAGGGAGATACAGAATCCAAAGCAGGCACCAGGCTCTCAGCTGTCAGAGGTCCTACGCGAGGCTCGAACCCACAAACTGCGACTGACCTGAGCCAAAATGAGATGCTTAACCAACTGCGCCACCCAGGTGCCCCAGTAACCAAAGAGATTTTCAGTTTTGAATTACTTTTCTAAAGAACTAAAGGGTTTTAATAATGGAAATTCAACATGCAAAATTCAGGCTATGTGTATCACTCTCCCCAGGCTACAAATGAGTAAATAGTACCTAGAGACAATCATTCTCTCCTATTTCTAACATGAAAAGGGTCTCAGGAGAAAAATATCTCTAAGTAAGTGCAGAGTAAACATATCCTTGAGGGAAGAAGGGTGATATGTGTGTTAGGGAGGGGAGGCTTTCAGGACTTCTTTTCGGATTACAGTCTCATAAGAGAATGAAGACAAGTATCGTCACTTGGAGGGCAGAATTAAGTTATATCCATGCATCATTTTTCAGTGATGTGGTAGAAGGGGAGTCAGGATGTATTGGCCATTTTGCTAACTAATGTCTTTGGAGCTCAGTTTCCTCTGATATAAGAAGAAAGGTAAGACTGAGAGACGGAAGAGACTTACTGTGTCTTTCTATCACTCTCCAATCTTGTGCCCACAGCAGACATCAGTATCAATCTTGGCATTATTTTCTATTGAGTCCACACTCAGCTTTGGCACAGTTCCAACATCATGCTCCAGGTAGCCGCAATCAACTGATAAGCGTCAACAATTGAAATAAAATCTATTTGTCACCCCTGGACTAGAAGATTTCAGAGGTGACATCTAAAATGCTAGGCTTCTCCTTCTTACACGGCCCGCCTACATTTAATAACAGTGATGTAAAACAAATGAACATTTGGAAAGCATCCATAATACCCTTTGTTCTATGGAAGCCCCAGGGAACATGGCCCCAGACTAATGAAGTACTTAAAACATCATGTGCCGGGCCCACAGCAGGCAAGTGCTAACTGATGGCTGTTGGGGTCTGACCTTGGGGTACAGAGATATCATCTGGTTTCTCCTAAATAATATAAGCTGCAGTACATGATCTTAAAACTATGCTGCAAGCGAAGGAAAAAGAGAACACTTAGCAATAAAAAGATCCAGATATTGGCAGCAAAACACTATTAGATCCTTGTTGAATTTGTTTTGTTGTTGAGATAACACTGAGATATAGAGATTCCATAGAACTCTAAGCCTGATTTCCCTCAACCTCCTGGACCTGACTGCAGAACGACATATATCAGCAGGCTGGGTCCGTAGTAAGGAATTACATATTCGTATACATCACCCAACTGACTGGCTGAGAACATATTGTTTAATGATTGCACCAATTAGGTCCCTATGAATAGACACAGATACATATTGTCCTGGCTTATTTTACTTTGCACTCTGGGCTCTAAGATTCTTTGGCCTAGAGAAATCAAGATATGCACAAAAAAAAAAACAAAAACAAAAAAAAAAACAAGGCATTTTGAAAATGCACTCTTGATTTATACTTGCAAATCGTTAATCATCTTGGGGAGAATAAGGGCTCCTTCTGTTTTGTGTTACTTTGGCATGACTTGAAGCCCAGTCTCCTTCCAAATGAATGTATACAGGGATACCGATGAGATGCTCTGCCTTTCCCTTGTCTGCAAGTACCTGCAATTCTTTCCAGAATTTCCTCACTGACTGGAGAAGACAATCCAATGATACTGCTCTGGTGCCAGAAAGATAGAGCCCCTTGAGGTCAACCAGGGAGGTCAAGCCAAGGGGAAGTGGTAACCACATCTTCATGTCGTGTTCCGTGTACACGGTCATTTTCCTCACTCCGCCCTTCCCATTTCTGTAGAGCAAACGTCTACTGAGCGCTTGTGTTAGTCTGCTCAGGCTGCCATAACAAAATACCGCAGACTGGGCAGCTTGTATACCAGAAATGATTTTCTTTACATTCTCGAGGTGAAGAATTTAAGATCAAGGTGCCAGCAGGCTGTTTCCTCTGACGATCATTAAAGAAGGATCTGTTCCAAGTCCCCTCCTTGGCTGACAGAAGGCCATCTCTCTGTGCACATGCACCCCTCGTGTCTCTGTGAGTCTTAATCTCTTCTTATAAAGACACCAGTCATATTAAATCATTATTAATAAAAATCACAGCCTCATTTTAACATAATTATCTATTTAAAAGTCCCTGTTCCCAAATATAGTCGCATTCCGGGGTACGGCCTTCAGCGCAGCTGAACTCATAAGAGCACTCATGATTTAGGCTCTCCTAAATTCTTTATGCATGATGCCTCATCCAGGTCTCACATAGCAAGGCTACGAATTAGATACTATTATTGCTCCATTTTACAGGTAAGGAAATGGAGGTCCAGGGAAGGGAAGAACTTATCCAAGATCCCAAGTATACACACAGGTAGTTATTTCATTTGAGAAAGATTCATTTCTTCATTCTTTGAAGAGCGTCATAAATAAGTTTTATTACATTTGCTTACACAGAGACATATCTCGTACTTGTATGGAAATTTTAACGATTTTCCTTTTTGACCTACGTCTAGATCAGACTCCTTGTTGTATACAGTGCCTTGCATCTATACCATGCTTGATAGTTCATAATTTGACTTCAAAGGTTTTGAAGGCAGAAATAGAATACAGAAACTTCTAGAAGAAGTC
This sequence comes from Crocuta crocuta, assembly GCF_008692635.1. Classification (NCBI taxonomy): domain Eukaryota; kingdom Metazoa; phylum Chordata; class Mammalia; order Carnivora; family Hyaenidae; genus Crocuta; species Crocuta crocuta. Next base: position 3,292,984 of record NW_027527624.1, read on the forward strand.
CGAGTGACAAGATGAACGAGGTGGCAGTTTAGTCTGTGATGAGAGGTAATGTGTGAACATCAGGACATGGAAACTGTGATCAATATATACTTGTGAACTTTGGCAACTATAGGAGATGTTTCCTTTTCATTTTTCTTATAGAACGCATTGATTCGTAGTACCAATGACTCCCCAAAAGCTTGAAGAAATAAACATGATTTTATAACTTTTTCTAGTAATTATTTTTATGTAACTGGCAGAGAGATGAAGTACAGGAAGAAAAGTTATTACTGCCCTAAGGTCACAAAGTGGGTGTCAGGTGGAGGATGGGCTGATGCCGAACACAGCAAAATATGTAGATACATATTCAATATTTATCACCATGGGGGCTGTGCTATCTCAGTTTGTTACACAGTCACTTTCCTCCAACTGAAAGACCTGTCAGAGCAGAAAATGTTTCCCGCCTCTTGTACATACATCATACATGTAGAAAGGCACAGGATAAATTTAGGCAGAGAATATTTATATTATCAATGTGTAATTGTCATTTTGTTAGTTTAAATCCGAAGCCTCCATCAACTATTCACTATTCACACACAATTCCACAGCAAAATTTTTTTCGCTCTTCATTACAGGAAAACCTCAAGTTCATCTTAAAGACAGAACCTGCAGGGCGCCTGGGTGGCTCAGTTGGTTAAGCATCCAACTTCGACTCAGGTCACGATCTCACAGTTTGTGAGTTCAAGCCCTATGTTAGAATCTGTGCTGACAGCTCAGAGCCTGGAGCCTGCTTCAGATTCTGTATCTCCCTCTCTCTCTCTGCCCTCCCCTGCTCACTCTCTGTCTCTCCTTCTCTCTCAAAAATGAATAAATGTTAAAAAATAAATATTGAAGGACAGAATTTGCTTAGATATAACTGTGTGCCCAAGCCCACAGCCTAGGGCAGGGATCTCATCATGTTATCCCCTGAATGTTCTATGGTCTGATCTTGTCTCCCTCTTAGTTCTCACTAAGGTGCAGTGGGAATACCACTATCATGTTTCATTCATATTTTTCATTCTCCATGTTTCATTCTGCCATGAAGGAATGGCAATTCCTTCCAAGATGAAGACTTAGAAAGCGTGGTGGTTCGTTGATTTAGCACTTACTGCAAGGGATAAGAAAATGAAAACAAAGTGGAATTTTTAACCCTAGTCTCTGTTTTCCAGATCTTCTGCTTGGAGGGATTCAAACTGACTGGTGATCAAACAGCCCAGTATAAAGAACCAGATGAGCAGAGGAGCCTTGGCATTACACAGGGTGTTCTGTGGCTGGAAGATTTGGCATAACCTTGGCATTACCCAAAATTTGATGGATGTAAGCCAGGCTCTTAACTTTATTTTAATGTGGTTTTTGAGCCCGAGACCCATACTTACATGTTGTATACAGCTGTGGCTGCTTGCAGAAGCAAACCTCTGTGATAATGATTTTGTTTTGTTTTAGAAAGAAATACTATATGCGTATTCCTCAATAAACCTCTAAACCTTTTCTCTCTTTGAAACCGGCAGTTTTATCCAGCCTTTGGGTTCTGGATAAATTAAATAATTTACTTCTCTAATTTGGCTTTGATATGAAGTGGATGTCTTCATCAGATGTTATTTCCCCTAAAGCTATCCTTGGTCTGATTCCATTGTGAAGAGATAGCTCTATCTGTGTCTACCTTATGCTTTAAAATCTATTTGTGGGCCTAAGACCTGAGTCTATTTGTCCTAAGAACACAAGGAATTATGGGGCGCCTGTGTGGCTCAGTCAGTTAAGAAACCGACTCTTGATTTCAGCTCAGGTCATGATCTCATGGTTCATGGGTTCGAGCCCCATGTTGGGCTCTGCACTATTAACTTGGCATTCTCTCTCTCTCTCCCTCTCTCTGTCCCTTCCCAACTTGTATGCTCTCTGTCTCTCTCTCTTAAAATAAATAAAATAATATTCTAAAAATGTTCAAAAAAAAGATCATGGGGAATTATGGGGTAACTTTCCCCCCAACACCATTTTATTTCTATGGATGCCCTGAGTTAAATGAAAATATTTCTCAAGGTAGTGGCTTGGCTACACATCTATGTTACTTTAAGAAATGCCACTGAGAGACAGTCACAGCTTTCCTCTAAATGTAGAACCGATCAGTCTTAGTCTATAGCTATGTCTCTGTTGTATTTCAAAAATCCAAGAGAAGCCAACAAGCAAATAGAACTATTATATTCAAAATTGTAGGTTAGGAAGATAATGCTTTGCAATATTATTGTATTTCCCCTTTGGATAATGCAGCCTTTCCTCAAGGCCAGGAGACTGAAGTGTATTGCTCAGGAGAGAAGGACGACTATCACTTAAAATAATAATGATGATAAGAATAGTGGTAAATGCTTATTAAATGTATATTATTTGCCTGGTGTTACTCTATGCAATTTGCATTAGCTCTTTGAATCTAGTCCTTATCTCTTGTGCTCAGCAGGCAAAGATACCCTCTGTACTCACACATGAACCATCTTAGGCTACTGAAACAGGAAACAAGATGGGAACTTGGGGTCAAAGCCTGATTTAGCAATAAAATAATATATCTTTCTGACATGTTCTTTATGCATGTAAAGAAATTCTAGGAATTTGCATATAGATTCCTCAGTGCATATAGATTCCACCAGGAATCTAGTTTGGAAGTGGGAATATGGTCATGGTTTTCATTAGACACTCTGATCATTTCATGGTACATGGATATACTCAGCTACATCCTTTTATGCCTCATCATCAGGGTAATCTCCAGGAGCCTGATCAAATAGAATAAGCATTGAATTTAGGTGAAAGTTCATATTCTCAAACACTCTTCTTAATGACCAGCTAGCGCTGTGTTCATATAAAATATAGGCACAGGTCACTCAAAATAGCTCTATCAGTGGCAGGAAATTCTGCCAATTCTTTTAGAAAAAATTTTTAATGTTTGTTTATTTTTGAGAGAGAGACAGACAGACAGAGTGTGAGTGGGGGAGTGGGAGAGAGAGAGAGAGAGAGAGAGAGAGAGAATCTGAAGCAGTCTCAGGCTCTGAACTGCCAGCACAGAGCTTGACACAGGGCTCAAACCTATAGACCATGAGATCATGACCTGAGCTGAAGTCGGATGCTTAACTGACTGAGCCACCCAGACACCCCTCTGTCAATTCTTATTCTATAAAATGGCCATTTTCTTCACAGAATACCTTAATTTCTTTCAATTATTCTGTTCCAAAATTGGTTCATTCAGCCTGATTAAATACAGCTAATATGGGAAAGATGTATCATTTCTTACTATGTACACAAGTCAAATCATCATGTACATTTAAGTATCATACAATTTTATTTGTCAATGATACCTCAATAATGATGAAATAAAAACAAAATAATTTCAATCCAATATGATTATTTAAAGGCTCCATTTGGAGACTCATCAGTCTTTTTAAAAAAAATTGCTTAGTCACTTAGATGTCTCAGGCACCTTTCCCTGCATTCTATATCCTTTCCCTCCTCCCTAGAGCTGGATATAAATGTATGGAGGAAGGAAATGCTTTATGTACATGCCTCACCATAGAAGAAACAAAGGGTCATACTCTCCAGCTTAGCCCCAGAATTATGTCTTTAGGCTGTGCTTCGGCTGCTTCCCAGGGGTCAAAGAATGTGAGTGGAATGACTCAAAGTCTTGTTTTTCTCTTCATTTTTGTTTGGCCCATGTCCTGAAGTATTCTTTTACTATAGGTAGAAGATATAAAATGTACAAAAAAAAAATAATTTCATAGAATATGCAGACCTCAATACTTATGAAAATGGATAATTCATATTATTAAAATAATAATCTGTATATCCTCCTTCCCCAAAAAAGAAATGATATGTTTACAAAAATTTGGGAAGAGACTTCAGAGAACATCTATAACTCTCAGAGACTGGGTGCCCTACAGAATGTCTTTCTTTAAATTTTTAATGTTTTTATTCATTTTTAAGAGACAGAGTGCAAGTAGGGGAGGAGCAGAAAGAGGGAGACATAGAATCCAAAGCAGGCTTCAGGCTCTGAGCTGTCGGCACAGAGCTCAACGCAGGGCTCAAACCCACCAACTGTGAGATGATGACCTGAGCTGAAGTTGGACGCTTAACCGACTGAGCCACCTAGGTGCCCAGAAGTGTATTTCTTTATTCAGCAAAAGGACATCCTCTCAGGGGATTGCATGGTTCCAAAATACCTCATTGATCCAATAAAATTTTTCAACGTATCCCTAGGCCTTGGGAATTTCCCCCAAAGCCCTTGCAAATAGTACTCCGGAGAAGGGAGGAAGCATGTCCCTGAATGAGGACGGCCCTATGCTCTGGAGGTGAGGGTGAGGATGGGCTGTAGAGTTGTGGGGTGGAGTGAGTGCTAGGGATGTCTCCAAGGAGCTTTGTCTTCTTTTGCCTAATCCTGGGTTAGAAGTAAGTCTGGGAACTGGGAAGTGAATTTTTGTCCCATCCTTGAGAATCATGGGGAGAGAATGGCCATGCTGAGACCAGTAGGCAGGAAGTTGAGGCTGGGTCATCTTGATCTCTCTGATTCTGGGACTGGCAAGGGTCAGGGGACCTACATTTTCTTTCCTTCTTTTTTTTTTTTTTATAAATAGTTTATTGTCAAGTTGTTTCCATACAACACCCAGTGCTCATCCCCACTAGTGCCCTCCTCCATGCCCATCACCCCCCCTTCCCCCCACATCCATCAGTCCTCAGTTTGTTCTCAGCATTCAAGAGTCTCTCATGGTTTGCATCTCTCCCTCTCCCCCACTATTTCCCCGTTCTTCTCCCCCAAGATCCTCCATTAAGTTCCTCCTAATCCTCCTATACGTGCAAACATATATTTGTCCTTCNTCTTCTGCCCATTTCTTTACTGGGTTGTTTGTCTTTTGGGTGTGGAGTTTGGTGAGTTCCTTATAGATTTTGGATATTAACCCTTTATCTGATATGTCATTTGCAACTATCTTTTCCCATTCCGTCGGTTGCCTATTAGTTTTATGGATTGTTTCCTTTGCCGTGCAGAGGCTTTTAATCTTGATGAGGGGGGACCTACATTTCTCATTGAGGGCTAGCTGCTACCAGAAACATTGGAATCCAAATTTCCAGGTGTTAGAGACTTCACATCTCTAAAGTAATACTGAGAAAGAACAAAGATGGAGACATCACATTTACTGATCTCAAACTATATTAGAAAGCTATAGTAATTAAAACAGTATGCTATTGGCATAAAAACAGACATATAGACCAATGTGACAGAATCAGGAACCCAGAAATAAACCCTTGCATATACAGTCAACTAATATTTGACAAAAGAGCAAAAATACTCAAAAAATAATGGGAAAGGAATTTCTGTTTAATAAATTGTATTGGGAAAATGATATTCACATGCAAAAGAATAAAACTGGACTCATGATTTTCACATGCAAAAGAATTTTATCGGACCAAATAAAATTGGATCTTACACTGCTCACAAAAATTAACTCGAATGGATTAAAGGATTAATGTAAGACCTGAAATCATAAAACTTCTAGAAGAAAACATAGGAAAAAAATCTCCTTGACATCAGTCTTGGCAATAATGCCAAAAGTACTAGCAACAAAAGCAAAAAATAAACAAGTGGGACTATAACAAACTAAAAAGCTCCCATCATTTTGTTCAACAAAATTAAAAAGTAGCTTATGCAATGGGAAAAAATATTTGCAAACTACATCTGATAATGAGTTGATATCCAAAATATGTAAGGAACTCACACAATTCAATACCAACAAAATGAAACAAAACAAACACAAACAAAAAACCCCAAACAATATGATTAAAATATGGGAAAAGAACCTGAATAGACATTTTCCCAAAAGGCCCACAAAAAGGGAATCAGCATCACTAATCGTCAGTGAAATTGACGGTTCAATTGTATTGAAATCACAACTGCAATGAGGTATCACCTCATACCTGTTAGAATGGCTATTATCAAAAAGACAAGAGATGGTAAGTGTTGATGAGGAAGTGAAGGAAAGAGTGCCCTTGTTAACACTGTTGGCAGAAATGTAAACTGGCGCAGCCTCTGTGTTAAAGAGTATGGGGGCTCCTCAAAAAATTAAACGGAAAACTAACATAAGACCTAGCAATCCCATCCCAAGGAAGTGAAATCATTATCTTGAAGACATATCTGTACTTCCACATCCATTGTAGCATTATTCACAATAGCCAAGATATAAGTTAAGGGTCCATTGATGATGGATGAATGAAAAAAGAAGATGTGGTGTATATGTACACAATGGAATATTATCTCATCATAAAAGAAGTAAATATGGACATTTGTGACAACATGGACAAACTTGGATGGCATTATGCTAAATAAAATAAATAAGATGGGGAAAGACAGATAATGCATGATCTCACTTACATGTGGAATCTGAAAAAGTTCCAGCAGGATTTTTTAAAAAAATCAATCAATCCATCAATCAATCAATTAATTGGAGATGTCGCACAGGCTCGGGCTCCCCACCACCCCGTGTCCCACCCCGTACGTACAATCCTGTACCTACTTTGCCATGATGTCATGGCTCTGTGAACTCACTGCTCGCCCTCAAGACCCCCACTTTTAAAAAATTCTACCCATCAACAGTTACTGGTTTTAAAGAGGGGAACTACTGACACCCCAGGGAAGGCTGATTGGGTGAAGGGAGGGAGACAGGTCTGCTAGTCTCTTGGCTCTGACACAGTGGGTCAAGGCCACTGTGCATCAAGGCCACTATGGGTCTCAGCATGGGCCATGGGGAGGATCGGAGCCTGGTAATAGCCCACTTGGTCCCTCACTCCCAAAGTTTTTCCCTTTTTTGAAGGTGATGCCTGCTGTGGGTACCGTTCTGATGTCATGAGGGTCAAATGTACCCTCAGGTCCCCAGGGAATAGAACGCTGGTTGCCAGGGAGTGGGAGGTGAGAACAATGATGAGATGTTAGTCAAAGGGACAAATTTCCAGTTAAAATATGAGTAAGTCATGGGGATCTAGTGTACAACATAATGACTATAGTTAACAGTACTGTACTGTATATGTGAAAGTTGCTGATAAAATAGATCCTAAGGTACAGAAATGCTGATGCATAGGAGCACATGTACCCCAATGTTCATAGCAGCACTCTCCACAATAGCTAAAACATGGAAAGAGCCTAAGTGTCCATCAACGGACGAATGGATCAAGAAGATGTGGTTTCTCTATATGATGGAATACTACATGGCAATGAGAAACAATGAAATCTGGCCATGTGTAGCAACATGGATGGACCTTGAGGGTGTTATGCTGAGCAAAATAAGTCAGGCAGAGGAGGACAGATACCATATGTTTGCATGTACAGGAGATTAAGAGGAACTTAACTGAGGAACAAGGTGGAGAAGAGGGGGGAAATGGTGAAGGAAAGGGAGAGAGGCAAACCATGAGAGACTCTTGAATGCTGACAAAAACTGAGGACTGATGGATGTGGGGGAGAGGGGGGATGGGCATGGAGGAGGTCACTAGTGGGGATGAGCACTGGGTGTTATGTGGAAACAAATTTGACAATAAACTATTTGTAAAAAAAAAAAAAATAGATCCTAAGGGTTCTCACCGCCACTACTACAACAACAAAATTGGTGAATATGTAAAGTGAAGGCTGTGTTAACTGACCTTATCGTGGTAATCATTTCACAACATATACATGTATCAACTCATCATATTGTACACCTTAAACTTACCCAATGTTAAATGCTAATTATATCTCCATAAAGCTGGGAGAAGGAAGAAAATCTCACAGCTGAGCACATTTACATGGGCTACCTCCCATTCTGTAGGTCCGTCCTGAAGTGCCCCATACAATGCTTGGTTTAGCTTCACCAGTTTATCCTGCATTGGCAAAGAATAATGGTTTCAACTCCAAGACCTGTCCTGAAAATGCATGTGTTAATAATTGAAGAATAAAAATGTGTTTTCTTTTAACTATTTTAAAGAAAAAATTTCTAAAACAATATTATTTCACCTAATTAAAAAACAAATCTACAGAGAAAAGTAATCTCATTTTGATTACTTAGGATTATAATTGTGAATGGTGGACATATACAGTATGCATCATAGAGTGTTGTAGAGGCAAATTGAGGAGGGAGAAAGAGCACCCTGTCCAGAATCAGACAGTCCTGGGTTCCAATCCTGTTTCGCCCACACATGATGTTTTCATCTAAGAGATGCAGTCAATAATTCTGTGCTGTATAAAGATAATAAGTGTAAAGTGTGTACTGTGGTATCTGGCACATAGACACTCAATAAATGTTGGCTTCCCTTCTACTTTCTTCTATTCTCCTCGACTTGTCTTCACTTTAATTTTCTCAAAACTTAGAGATGCACAGAACTGTCCCTTAAGTTCTTATGACAACAATGATGAGTAACTGATGTCCAATATTCTAATATTCCTCAGCCTGTGGGGGGGGGGGTCCACGTAGAGTGAAAAGTGAAGTCTCTTCTTGCCCAATGAAAATACAAACAAAGCAATGACTGAGACACTTGCAAAAGGGGCTTATACGCTACCAGATTTCCCCATGTTTTAATCTAAAGGTCGGCTGAGCTTCTATTTCCAATATAATATGGAGGAGTTGAGTTCTTTATTCATTGCTCTTTTTCAAGGAAAATAAAAATAATGTAGAGTAGGAAGTACTTTATTTCTTAAAGCCACACTTTATTTACACATCTACAAAAAAACCCAAGTAATAAAAGCTAACTTGTATTAGGTCCCTATTGCTGCCCAGGTTTTGTTTTAAATGCTTTACAAATATTTGCTCACTTAACTCTCACAACAGCCATATGAAGTAGGTTTCATTGATGAGAGAACTGAGGTATCAAGAGATTAAATCCAAAGTCACAGACAGACAAGTGGCAGGGCCAGAGTTTGACCCAGGATGTTTGGATCCAAAGTCTATGCTTTTAGTTTCTGTCCCACATGTCATAACTTAATAGATATGGATCAAAACATCATATATAAGCATCAAATTTGTAGCAACATCGATGGAACTCGAGGGTGTTAGGCTGAGCGAAGTAAGTCAGGCAGAAAAGGACAGATACCATATGTTTTCACTTATAGGTGGAAGAGAAGAAACTTAACAAAGGATCATGGGGGAGGAGAAGGGGAAAAATAGTTGGGGAGAGGGAGGGAGGCAAATAATGAGAGACTCCTGAATACTGAGAACAAACTGAGGGCTGATGGGGGTGGTGGAGAGGGGAAGACTTGTGATGGGCATGGAGAAGGGTTCTTGTTGGGATGAGCACTGGGTGTTATATGGAGACCAACTTACAATAAACTATAAAAGAAAAAAACATCATGTATATGCATCAAAACATCATATATATCTCATCATCAAGTAAAATTTGGAACATTATTTAGATTTAAATAGTAATAATGACTTTTCCAATGTACAAACTCCATATCTTAATGTACAAATTGGGCTGTAGGTAAAAAAAGCAAGGCAATTTGCAGGCAATAAAATATATTCAAGCACGACAAACAGAGTGCCTTTCTCAAGGAAGAAAAAAAATATTTCAAATTAAAAGGCTATAATTTGAGGCATCTGATTGGGGACCTAATAACTTTATGCTGAAAGGCTTGTGCATTGATTTTTCTGCCAAAGATGTCTAAATCCATTCAAAAGTCTTGGGTTTCCTAGTTGCTTTATATTCTGAGGCTTAGACTCATATACAGAACTCTGGAAAGTTTAGTGCTGTGTTCAGCACGTGAAAAATCCCAACACAATAACAAAGGTGATGCTTCCATCAAGGGAACATTTTGCCTAATCTTAGTGTAGAGATACACTAGGAGCTGACCATTTCCATAAACATATTTGAAAACCATGCAATTTCTCCTCATCCCACATCCCTGGATTTGAGCTCTGTTCACTACCCCTTATTTATGGCTGATTGTTGAATGAAGAACCTCTCAAGTCCCACCCAGGTCAAAGGGCCCATGAGGATAACGCCCGAGCAGCAGAGGAATATTAGCATTTCATTGGTCAATGGTGACATCATGCTCTAAATATTTGACTCTAGAGTAATTGATTGAAAACATACTTCCATTCTCTCCACACCACTATAACACCATCTCTTACATCTGCAGTATTTCCCTCCATGTACAATTACCCCTGTATCAATGTTTCCCCAAATCTAGGGTTTTATTATATTCTGTTCATATGGAGGGCAGTGTTCAGTGACTAACAGATTAGCCGATGTATCTCCGTCTTACTTTGCCCAAACGCCCTTAATGTCTATTCACTGGATATTTCAGGAAAACAGGTACATGAGTATGAGCATGGGCACGGGTGTGTGTGCTGTGTACATATGTGTACACGTGTACTGATGAGTCTATTAACATAAATGTTTCAACTTAGTTACTGAAGGAAGAGTGTTCATATTGATAGAACACCTTATTACTGTGTTCAAAATAATATATGTTGGATTTCTTAGAGAATCTTAGACATGGAAGAAATATGAAAGACCTTCTAGTTCAAATCTTACACTATTTTTCAAGTTACAAAATGAAAAGGAATTTTTGAAACTCCAAACTGTAAGCTCACGATATTTCTTTTCACAAAGAACCAGTACTTTTTGCTAGAGCTTTTACTCTCTCTCAATTTCATTAAGCTTTTAAAATCTTATCTGCATATATTATATTTTACATGTCCTCATTTCCCCTGCTTTGGTTGTTACGATACCTGGCTACTGTTCCTATTTTAAAGGCATTGTTCTTCTTTAGGCTTTTATTTTCTTCTACTTTGCCTATATTCTCTTTCTCCTTTAAAAAATGCTGTATACTCTAATATATCTGAATCAGAAGAAGAAAGAACTATAAACTCTGGCCATCCTCATACCAATAGCTCCATGGTAGAATGTTGACTACTTCTATGACCACTGGAGGCTATCATGAGATAATTAAGGTATCATTTCATCAGGGGACTTAAAAGTGACTGTATCAGCTTCAGACTCCTCACTTTGCCAAAAGGCCTCACTATAATAGGACAGTGGTTTACAAAGGAAGATAATATAATACCATAGTTGTTTAGAACTTTGTCCCCAAAGCCCAGTATGAGATGTTTATAATCCACTTGAGCCATTTGAAGTGAATCTATCTCGAAAGCCCATACCCAAATCTGTAATTTCATCAGTTTGTAAGAAAAGGACTATCCAAAGTGCAGGACCCAGTGTCAAGAGGTGTGGATCCTAAATGCAGTCACAAGTGTCCTTGCAAAAGGGTGGTGGAGGGAGATTTGACACAGAAGAAGAAGGCCATGTGACCACTAGAGCACCAAGTACTGCTGGCTTTGAAGATGGAGGAAGGGGCCAAAGGCACAGAAATGCAAGAGATGCAGCTTCAGACACTGGTAAAGGCAAGGACACAGATTTTTCCCTACAGCTTCTAGAAGGAGTATGATCCTGCTAACACCTTGATCTCAGTCCAGTGAAAGTGATTTCAGACTTCTGACCTCCAAAATTGTAAGAGAATAAATGTATATTGTCTTAAACATCAGAGTTGTGGTTATTTGTTACAACAGCAATAGAAACAGCAATATTCAATGTGCCTGATTTTTAAACAATGGAATGTGAGTAGACTGGTCATATTTTTAGGCGTGGTCTATGAACACTGTCCATATGGCATCCTCAGAGCATTTTTTGACTGGATGGACCGAAGCATGGAGACCACAGAAGCCACATATTGGAGTTGGTAGAGCTTCTCAAGTCCTTGAAATACTGTGCAGAGAAGAGAAGACAGGACCTGGGCACTGCTTAGCAGGAAATGAGCCTTCCATTGTGTGTAAGTTGTTACTCCTTTTGGGGTTGGTTTGTCAGAGTGGTTGCTGTCACTCAAGCTAGTACAGCTCGTGTCTGATTTCTTCTACCCTCTGTATCACTCTTTACTGAGAGATTTATTCTCTTCCTTCCTGGGCAAAACCCATCATGACCCTGGCTGGATGAAGCTCTGGCAATGGTGGATCATACCAGGCATGCATATAAAATGACACTTTCGATTCTTTTCACCTCTGCTGACACTGCTCCTGAGAAAATACACACAGAGACTGATGGTCTCAAGCAGCAGTGTGGCATCCTGTTAATTGTCAGTTGGGTGTTTACCATCTGGAATTTCATGTTCCTCTTAGAGGGAAATGGCAAAAAAGAGTACGACCATCTACTTTCATCTATCATCTATCTATCTATCTATCTATCTATCTATCTATCTATCTATCTATCTATCTATCTATCTACCTGTCTACCTATCTACCTATCTAATCTATCCACTTCCCTCATATCTATAGCTACTATATAGCTACTCGGTCATTTAATCCTCACACTGAGTAGATAGATGGACAGACAGATGATACATACAAACAAACATAGGTATATATGTGTGTGTGTTGTGTATATGTATATATGTGTGTTCTTAGAACAGTATCTGGGGGTGCCTGGGTGCCTCAGTCGGTTAAGCATCCAGCTCCTGATTTTAGCTAAGGTCATGATCTCACGGTTTGTGAGTTTAAGCCCCACATTGGGTTTTGTGCTGACAGTGCAGAGCCTGCCTGGGATTCTCTCTCTCCCTCTCTCTGCCCCTTCTCTGCTTACACTCCTTCTCTCTTAAAATAAATAAATAAACTTAAAACAAACTTCTTAAAAATAAAAAAGAAAAAGAGAACAGTGTCTAGAACCCTGGGTTGCAGAAGTATTTGTCATTCTTTTCGTACAGACAAAGGAAGTACAAAGAGCTATGAAATTGCTTCGATCAAGGATATCATTGTATCTAAGGGGTGGAAAATGTCTCACACAGTACATTTCAAGCTGGTAGCTGAAAATTGGCTAGAAGCTGGGCAATCAGGAATGAGGGGAGGCTTATGGATGGGAAGAAGAAAGCATGGAGCATCTTGGAGGCAGGAAAGAGGAGCAGGGAGTTTTCCAGCAAACAGAAGTTCACTGGCAAGAGCAACATGTGAAGGGAAGAGGGAGAAGCAAAAGCTGCCGTGGGAGAGGTGAACAGAGGTCAAGGGTGGAACCAAACCCCAGGGTGCTGACTTGTGCTGCTTCCACTCGCTAACATTGATAAGAAGGCATAAAAGTGGCTGTGTTAGGGGCGCCTGGGTGGCTGAGTCGGTTAAGCGTCCGACTTTCGCTTAGGTCATGATCTCGCGGTTCGTGGGTTCGAGCCCCGCGTCGGGCTCTGTGCTGACTGCCAGCTCAGAGCCTGGAGCCTGTTTCAGTCTGTGACTCCCTCTCTCTCTGACCCTNCTCACACAGTACATTTCAAGCTGGTAGCTGAAAATTGGCTAGAAGCTGGGCAATCAGGAATGAGGGGAGGCTTATGGATGGGAAGAAGAAAGCATGGAGCATCTTGGAGGCAGGAAAGAGGAGCAGGGAGTTTTCCAGCAAACAGAAGTTCACTGGCAAGAGCAACATGTGAAGGGAAGAGGGAGAAGCAAAAGCTGCCGTGGGAGAGGTGAACAGAGGTCAAGGGTGGAACCAAACCCCAGGGTGCTGACTTGTGCTGCTTCCACTCGCTAACATTGATAAGAAGGCATAAAAGGGCCTCTGTTAGGGGCGCCTGGGTGGCTTAGTCGGTTAAGCGTCCGACTTTCGCTTAGGTCATGATCTCGCGGTTCGTGGGTTCGAGCCCCGCGTCGGGCTCTGTGCTGACTGCCAGCTCAGAGCCTGGAGCCTGTTTCAGAGTCTGTATCTCCCTCTCTCTCTGACCCTCCCCTGCTCACGCTGTCTCTCTCTCTCTCTCCTAGAAATAAATAAAAAAAAAAACATTAAAAAAAGGGGGTTCTGTTAGTAAAATAATGGTCATTGATAGACCAGTATCTTCAGATGCGTTCCGTGGAACAATGTATATGTTATTTTAGAGAAACTTTGGTGGATCCAAAGGAACTTATTTTGTCTTTCTGGTTTGTTTCCAGCATTTACAAGTTAAACATAATAAACCATAAGTTACTGGAAAAAGGGAAAAGACGGAAACCAGCCTCCCCAGCATTTCACTTCCCCACCACTTCCTGTGGAGCGTGTGAGGGACCTGCCTTCCTTATCCAGCACATCAGCTCGGTTGCTCACAGACCGTCCTGGGCCAGGAGACCAATGTCCATGATGCCAACCCCGCCAAGAAGGGGGAACTTCAGCAGAAGCCAACTTATCTGTCCGTGGACCTCCTCTCTATTCAGGGAGTTCCTGAACAGGCAGCGTGTGGACCACATCTTTCAGTGAAGGGAGCCAAGCCATGCTTAGGAACCCAGTGCTGTAAAGGGCAGAAGTCACTTGATGGCACCTCACCCAGTTCCAAAAGCCAGCTGAGATGCCCAGTAAAGTCACCCAGAGCGGCATCTGAGAGGCTGGCCTTGCTTTTTCCAAGGGGAGCTGAATCGCCTCCCACACTTTTTTGGCAAGTGCCTGCATACACGCAGCAGTAGCAGCCCACACTATGTCTTCATTGCCAAGCTCGCTTCGCGTTTCCCAGCCAGAGACTTCAGGCATCAGGTGTTCCCTGAGTACCCGGAGCCCGTGTTCTGTTTCAGAAAAATCAATGCTTTCGATCTTCATAGCATCCCACTGCGTAATCCTGCTGTTCAGCCCATCATTGTGGATAGTTTGATGTCTATAAACATACCTAGCACTGTTTTTCCTTTTTCTTTGACAAAAGTTGCTGAACTTTTACAAGACCATTGTAGGACTGTTTTTTTTTTCTCTCTGTTAAATGGAAAAATCATGCAATAAACATTATTTGCTCCAGGTTGGTGTTAGCAACACAAAGACGAGCTATAAGATTTCAGAATTGTTTAATACTGTACATAAAAACACTCTGTAATTGTCAAAGTGTTTTTGCAAATACTTATTCTTATTTCTGTTGCCTTCATTGTGGCTATTCGTCGTTCCTTCCCCTGACGGAGGAACATGCACTCACGGAGACATGAAATGATTTTGACTCTTACAAGCCAACCTTGATGGACCAGTGTTGAAGGAAAAGAATCACTCTATGTGTTGGAAGAGGTGGGAGCCTTGGCCTGTTAAAATGATAGCTGTCTGTGGCGATTACACAGCTTAGAAAAATTGCTTTCAGGATCTGAAGGAGGAAAAGATAATTAAATGTTAAGGTACCTGTTCTGGTTACAGGATAACATCAGTAATAAACCTATTCATGAGACTCTTCTAATTACCATGTATCTGCTTTGGAATGAGATAGAGCCTATCCTATTACTAAACACTAGTGTCACTAACATGGATATCACAGATCACGTCTGTCTGCTGGTTTAAATTGGTGGTTAAGCAAGCAAATGAGAAAGAAGTTGGAGATAATCAGTGAAGCTACTAGTAGATGAAATCTTGGCTTTAAGAGAGATTTAATAATCTCCTCCTTAGTATAATAGATCCTTTATTTCTCTTGGGAGTTTTTGGGATATTGGTTACAGAATAATTTCTAATAATTCTCAAGAGGCACTGAGGCCAAGACAGAATTCATTTTGCTCTTAAGAATTACAATGCAATTATTTTATATAATCAGATGTTAAACTTTGGCTGGAAAACTTCAAGATAAAAGTCTCCATTTCCTGGCCCTATAGCATCTGTGCCCAGTAGTTGACACTCGTGCCCTAAGGCACAGAAGTGTCACCATCTGCATGCCACTCAGGGAAAAGACTTTGTTCTTGGCTTCGTAATTGAACCGAGAGCTAACCTCGCCTCTGCCAAGTCATTCACCTACTCTTGGTGCTGGGCGGGGTCAGAATTGCACAGTTACTGCTGCTTGAACCAGGGATCTCTGCTCTGCCTCCCCACTGCCCATAAGATCCTCATCTGAGTCCATATAAAGCAAGACTAGTGCCCACTCAGATTTGGAGCAGTAGGGTGGTGCTGTGGACTGAATGTTTGCGTTCCCCCAGACTTCATATGTTGAAACTCTAATTTCCAAATGATCATATTAGGAAGTAAGGTAGTCAGGGGCGCCTGGGTGGCTTAGTCGTTAAGCGTCCGACTTTCGCTCAGGTCATGATCTCGCGGTTCGTGGGTTCGAGCCCCGCGTCGGGCTCTGTGCTAACTGCCAGCTCAGAGCCTGGAGCCTGTTTCAGTCTGTGACTCCCTCTCTCTCTGACCCTCCCCTGCTCACATTGTCTCTCTCTCTCTCCTAGAAATAAATAAAACATAAAAAAAAAAGGAAATAAGGAAGTGATTAGTTTTAGATAAAACCATGAGGCCAGAGCTCCCCTGATAGATTGAATGTCCTTACAAGAAGAGACTAGAGCTCTTTCTGTCTCTCTGTCTCTCTTTCTCTCTCTCATGAGGACACAGCAAGAGGCACCATCTGCAACAGGAAGTGGTCTCTCAGCAGACATTGAATCAGCCAGCACCTTGATCTTGGATCTCCCAGCCCCCAGAACTGTGAGAAATAAATGTTTCTGTTTAAGTTACTCCATCTACACTATTTATTATAGTGACCTGAACTAAGGCAGGAGAGGGAGAATTTTAGCAAGTGTCTGCTGGATAGTAAACATTTTAGGCTCTGTGGGTCATCTGTCTACAACAAGATATTGACTACAACCCAAACAAGATAAACACCTAGTGCTGAAGGTGAAGGAGAAGTGAGAGGGAGGTTAGTCTAGGTCTCTGACAGTCTGGAGCCCCATGCCTTCTGACAGGCTCCACTCTATTTTATGTGAGAAGGAACTATGCCTCTAGCTCAGGGAAGCCATTGATTCCACTGAGTTTCGGGTTGCTTGCTCCCTAACCTATTTCTCACTCATACAGGTATCTAAATTGCAACTCAAAATATTCTGAGTAACAGTGATCCTCTTGGCCATCCCACCTTACTTTTCCATTCATCAGTGTGGAAAAGAAAGGCAGAGACAACATGGTGTTCCCCAGAAGAAAGAAGAGAGTAGAACTGGAAACGGCATTCACGTAATAAGAGCAAGATTGGTGCCCCGTGTCAATCCATGGGGCTGGAAGTTCCGTGTCCCCTACCCCAGCTCTGCCACAGACCATACGATTGCTAGTCCTCAGTGGGTCATGTAACAGTCAGAGTTTCTGGTTCCAGGAAACCAAAAAACAAAACAAAACAAAACAAAACAAAACAAAAACGCAGCCCAAAACAACACACAAATGAAACTTTTGGCTGATTTAAACAGATAAGTATTTTATTGAGAAGATGTAGGGTAACTCTCAGGACATAAGGCCATAATAACTACGAAGGCCATTGGAAAGGAACATGGGACGCTGGCAGCAACTAGGGACATGCCACACCATGGGACAGTAACTGGCCAGAGGACGACACCACTGCAAACTTCAGAACTGAACAAGAATGCCACTATTGTAGCACTGAGTCTGGAGTTCCTGAAAACATTGCTGCCTACCATCTACCACCACAATGGAATCTCCCTGCTTTTCTTTATACCATAAGAGCCCAGTTCAGAATTTGGAACAAGTACATGACAGGCTGATAATGTAAAAGTCTAGGGTTTTCAGCATCTGTCATGAGAATCAAGCTTTGTCTCCCACTGAGACTTGTGAACTGAGGACTCTTCCATTTTTAAGAGGGTTTCAAATGCCCAGTAGCTGGAGACAGAGGGAGAGGGAGAGAAACAGAGAGACAGAGAAACTGTCACAAATAGGACTCCATTTGCTCTTCTGAGAACTGAGCAGGTCAAATTAAATAATTTCTGAAGTTGTTTTAATGTTTCAAGTGTTCTGCTTCAAGAAAAGTAACATCCTGATGCCTATGCATGTTTTAAACATGTTTCTTGTCATGTAAAAAACATGGTACCTCTGTCAAGTTTCTCCTAATCCTCCTATACGTGCAAACACAAGGGGGAGAAGAAGGGCAGAAATGGTGGGGGAAAGGGAGAGAAGCAAACCATGAGAGACTCTTGAATGGTGACAAAAACTGAGGACTGATGGATGTNGGAAGCTGCGCACAAAACATCTGTTTTCTGAGCTGCTTGGGCCTGACTAAAAATCTTGAGGCAAATAGCTTTTCTCTTGCATGCTAATGTCTATTGATTGTAGTTTCCAAAATTGTTATGCAAAAAGTAATTCAGAGAATGACCCTGTATGTATCGGAAAGAAGAGTTGGGGTCTATTAGCATGGACTTCTACACAGGGGCAGGATTGGGGAGGGATTGCACTTGGGTGACCTACCTAAACTCAGAATTATTAGGGAGCCAAGCCTCTCCTTTGCAAACCCATGTTCTTTTTCCCCAAGGGGGAGGTATGAATAAGAATCCACCTCTCTCAGGAGAGTTTCAGGTCATGATAGCAAATAGCCAGGATGCAATGATTAATTTTATGTGTCAACACGACTAGGCCATCAGACATTTTAGTAAAACATTATTCTGGTGTGTCTGTGAGGATGTTTTTGGATGAGATCGACATATGAATCAATAAACTGAGTAAAGAAAATTGCCCCTCTTAATGTAAGTGATTCTTATCCAACCCATGAAGACCTGAATAAAACAAAAAGATTGAGTAAGAAGATAGTTTGCCTTTCTAACTGTTGAGCTGAGACTTTGACCTTCTCATGCCCTTGGGCTAGAACTTACAACATAAACTCTTCTGGTTCTCAGGCCTTAAGACTGACTCAGAATGGAACCACACCACTGACCTCCTGGGTCTCCAGCTTGGGACTTCTCAGCCTCCATATTTAAGTGAGCTGATTTCTTATAATAAATATTCTTTATATACATATGTCTCCTTTTGGCTTTCTTTCTCTGGGGAACCCTAAGACACAGGAATATGCTCAGCTGGGACAGAGGGTCAGTGCTGGGTGAGATCACTTACCCCCAACCCCCCACCCCAGGCCTCCAGTTCTGTAGCAACAATGTGAACAAGGGCCTCCAGATCATTAGTCACCAGTGTAGCCACTTATTTGGACTCTGTTCCAATGGCCTTAAGCAAACTTACCAGAGTCAGTTTAGAAGACCTGGGGTAATGGTGTAGACCAGCTTTTCCTGCACTTGGGTGGCGGTGGGGGTTCTCTCCTTGAAGCACAGGCCCTGAGGTGATGCCTCTCCATGGTGGATTTCAGAACAAAAAACTGACCGTACTGAGAAGGTGGAATACTAAAAAAGCAGATCCAAGAAAAAGACTGAAATTTTGGGCTGAGAAAAATTTGGAGGGTTTGGAGGGTTTCCATGCAAATTCTTTCCTGTTAGTGGATTCTCTATTTCCTTCCAACTCATCTGCTTCACTCACTTCTGTATTTGCAGAACCTCTAGGCTATACTCTCTTGTTTATCAGAATGGTAGGCACACCAACACTAAGGAGGCCCTGGTTCATTAGTCTCCCCTGAAGGCAGACCTTGTTAAGACCAGAGTGCTCTGGTCTGTTCCAAAATGGCTCCCCTTCCCACGTCCCTGCTGGAAGTCTGGAGGGATTTGTTTAGTGTGGGAATGTGGTCAAGCTCCTGGAGGTAAATCTTACAATATTGATAGGGTCCCCAAGACTGGGTCCCCTGAAATTTTAAGCTCTCAGAGTTGTACATATTGGGGTTCCAGCAATCCTTCAATATGATTAAGTTTTCCTTCGTAAGCTCCACTTCCCATAGTGGTTTATACTCCTGAGTCTCTACTGGGAAACCTCAGCTCCCCATGTTCACCTGTCTGTTTCTCCCATCTCAGGGGCAGTGGATTCCCCGTGCCTTCCTCTCTCACAGATCCAGGAAAAGTTGTTGATTTTTTAGTCTATTCTGCTTGCCCCTTGGTAGGATGTAGGGGCCACTTCCAAACTCCTTACATGGGGAGCCAGAAACTGTAAGTTTCAAACTCTGGCTGTGAATGAATTATGAGCAAGTTAGGGCAACATTCTGTGAGCTTCTGAGACGATCTAAGAAGAGGTGTCTTTGGGGGAGGCTTTATTCCTCAATTTTTTTTTATTCAGAAGTGAGTTGTTTTAAAAGACTTTGTTAGAAAATATTTCAGACTCATCACAAAGGATAGAGAACATAGTAAACAACTGCATATCAATTATCTAAGAAATAAAAAATGGGTTCCAATGCCTCTGTTACCAAGCATTCCTTTTAGGCTACAGAAAGTCATCTCCATTTCTAATCTATCTGCATGATCTAGAACCCCTGAATGCAACGGTCAGTTCAAGTACTTGAACCACATGAGATTCTCTCTTTCATTGTAAAGTCTCCTCTCTTTGCTGGCCTTGATTGGCCTTTGGCTGTCACAGTAGCCCTCTGCAGATGACAACTGTCCTCTGTAAAGTGGTGTCAAGGGAATGCATTACAGTCTCTGAAGGTCATTTTAGTGATGAGGTAAGAGAATTTGCTCCAAAGCAAAATCATTGGAATCAGTGTATAAATCCCAAGATGGTAACACTGAGGTGATGATGGTCACTTGACTGTATAAATTCTTGAATAGCCAGTAACATCTATCACATTATTTAATAGGATTATTTTCAAATGTCTTAATGGAATTTCACAGTAAGATTTGTAACTCTCACTTCTGGGAAGCACCATTTCACATCAACCCTTAATCCCTCTTCTACAATTCAACTGTTTACATTCTGCTTGACCTTGAATCGTGATAACAACAGTTACCATCTGAGACTCAGAATGGCTCTCTGCCCATGAGGTGGGTACTATTACAGTCCCTGTTTACAGAAGAACAACATCACATTTGGTGAGATTAAGTACTTTGTCCAGAGTCACACAGTGAGGGGGGAGGAGAGCTGGGATTTCCACTCTCTCAGATTCTGTGATCTTTAACCATTGATCTTCAGATCCCCACTAGAGGAGATGGCTTCTCATACACAGGAGCTTATCTTCCTTCCCTAGAGATGAGAATGGACACTGCTTTCCCCAACACATAAAGAGAACTCCTCTTGGAATGGATTACTTTATCTTGAATTCCTTTAGGTCTCTAGACTCAATAAAAGTGAGTGGCCCAGTGTGGAGCTACACATAGGATACCTGCCACGTGTCCATTGTGAGCTATTGTCTCCAAACAGGGTTTTGCTAGAGAATCTTAATTCCTTATCCTTGGAAGTAGATGGACCTGGCTCCTTTGCATTAGTTGCTAGGTGACTCACTGTACCAGCCAGCCAGAATTATAGATGCAAAGCATAACATCAGAGGGAGGCCAAAAAATAGTCTTCTCCTAAAACCTCAAAGGACTCATTTTCAGCATGTCTCTGGGCCCTTGGGAGACATAATCATAATAATGTATGCCACCTCCATCCAAAAGAAAAAAGAAAAGATTCTCCTTTTTAAATCTTGGAAAGATAGTCATATACTACATTCTGTTCCTAGGTTTTCTGCCACTGATATTTAGAATCCACCCTGTGACATACAAACATACATTTATAAATTGCTGAGAAAATCTCAGGGGGCAAATTATACAAAGGTGAACAACTAATGGAGCCTTAGTATGTTGGTTGTGGATTTCACTCAACATACTAATCTCATAGTGTTAACTTCTACTCCCCACTGCCACCCTCAATAGTCCCTTGTTTCTTGGGGAAATGTACATGCCATCTCCACTGCAGTTTCAGGTCAAAACCACCTTTTCCAAAAATCACTCGACAACTTCTCTATTTAACAACTTATTTAAATAGTTTACCTTTCTGGGGCGCCTGGGTGGCTCAGTCAGTTGGGCGTCCAACTTTGGCTCAGATCATGATCTCACAGTTCGTGGGTTTGGGCCCCTCATCGGGCTCTGTGCTAATAGCTGGCTCAAAGGCTGGAGCCTGTTTCAGATTCTGTGTCTCCCTCTCTCTCTGACCCTTCCCTGCTCATGCTGTCTTTCTCTCTCTCTCTCTCTCTCAGAAATAAATAAAACATTAAAATAAATAAATAAATAAATAAATAAATAAATAAATAAATAAATAATAAATATTTTACCTTTCTGGGCAGTTGTATCTTGGGAGAGGTTTTTTTCTAATAGCTTCTTGACCTCACAGGAATTTTAACAAAACTTTCTCTGGACAACTATGTTTTCTTCTGCCTCAGGTCAATTCAAAAAGTTAAACATTGGCTTTGATTTTTTTTTTACTGTCCTGTAGAATTACTCCATGGCTGAGTGATAGAGAGGCTTTCCCCTGCCTTTCACTTTGGGCTTAGTCATATGACTTTCATTGGCTATAGTAGTTTCTATTGCTGTCATAATAAATTGCTACAAATGTCTTGGCTTAAAACCACCTCCGTTTATTATCTTACAGTTTCTGTAGGTTGGAATCCAGTGGACTCAAAACTGAGTCTTCTGCTTTAGGGTCTTTCAAGGCCTAAATCCATGTTACAGAAGGGATGAACTCTAATGAAAATTCTAAGGATGTGTTTGTTCCCACTTTTATTCAATTGTTGGTCCAGTTCAGCTCCTTATGCAGAAAGGAGACCCCCATTTCCTTCCTGGCTATTGGGTGGGGCAGTCTTTGTTTCTACAGACTGTCTGCATTGCTTCCTGAGCTGTCTTTCTTCAGCTTGAAAAGGTGGCCTCCTCCAGCAAGGGTGGGTTGAATTTCTCTCATACTTCAATTCTCTCTGTTTTTCCCTTCTGTGGCATCTCTCTCCCACCAGCTAGAGAAAGTTCTCTGATTTTAAGGATCCATGGAATTAGATTGGGTCCATACAGGTAATCTTGGATATGTCCCTATTTTAAGAATCATAATCTTAATTACATCTGTAAAATCCCTTTTGTTATTTCATGTAATATAGTCATAGGTTCCAGTGATTAGGATATGAGCATCTTTGGGGACCACTCTAACCACCATATTGGTCAGCATGATATTAGCAGAGGAGAAGCAAGCAAAGACTTGAGATGTACATGTAAGAATAACTTTGATCTCTGGGTACTTCCTTCATCACCATGGGATTAACTCATGTACCTAGTGACTTTTCTGTCTGGACCCTACAATGAATACAGTTGGAAGAGCTCTGAGCCAATACATAAGGAGGATTCAAACTCAGTCCAATGTGTAGCTTGAAGCAGAGCCACAAAGTTTATCCCAGCCTGGATTAGTCCCTTTACAGTCCTATTATCCTAAGAATAAATGATTATTTTCATCTGTCACTGAATTCATTGGAAATTTTCCCATATAGAATTATTGTGGCAATTGCAATTGACTTTAAAAATAAAACAAAGCACTTTTTTTTTCTTCTTTTCTAGAACTGATCTAAGTTTTGTTTCAAAATCTGTTCCAATCCCATTTCAACCTAGAATCTGAGCTTTATTATTGTAAAAAAGTTCTCTCTGAGGACAGAAAAGTTGGCCTAGAATTCTGGCTCTACGTTTGACTCATGTGATCTTAGACAAGTCATTTGCTCTCTATGTGTCTCAAATCTTATATAAATTAAGAAAATAAATCCAAACTTACATGATTATAGCAAAAATTAAATAAAATAACAAATTATTTCATTCAACTGTTCCTTGGTGTATTCACAAAGCTAAAACTTATTGAATCTCTCCTGTGG
Organism: Crocuta crocuta; assembly: GCF_008692635.1. Classification (NCBI taxonomy): domain Eukaryota; kingdom Metazoa; phylum Chordata; class Mammalia; order Carnivora; family Hyaenidae; genus Crocuta; species Crocuta crocuta. The sequence continues at coordinate 3,316,433 of NW_027527624.1, forward strand.
ACCAGGCATTATGTTAAGGATCAAAGAATTAAAGATTAATGAAGACAAATTTCTTATTTTTAAGATGTCTACATCTCAATGAGTAAAGTATTTTATAAATGCTAAGGCAGTCTACACATTCAAGGCATTACTGTTATATTTCTTCTTTTTCTTATCCCTTCCCATTAGGCATGAACTACCTTTCCATATTTCCTGTTCTATTTTCCTCTAAACTGTCAATCAATTGTTGGCTCTTTTTAAAAATTAACATCCCTCAAATTCCACCTGCACATTCTTTACTTGAAATAAAAGGTAGTTACATTTATGCATTGGGGAGAAAGCATTTCACTTCAGGGAGACCCAAATCTACTAAACCCTGTAGGCAAGCATAGAAGCTTTTCAGTAGAAGAGGATTAACCTTTCTTAGATCTATTAAAAATCTTCTTATTTATTTTCTTCACTCATAAAAATGCACCTCAGGGCCTATATGCATCAGTACCAAAACCCAACAACAACACAAATGAGTTACATGTAATTCTAAATAAAAGATTATAATGGAAATTGTCAGACTGCATTTGTTGCTATAATCCTCCAAAGCCCCATCTAACTATTCATCTTTCCTTCAGGATCAGAGCATATCTATAAATTCTTATGGCCCTTAATAGTTCTCTTTTCCAGCATGATCATTATTCAAAGTGTAACCCAATAGAATATTTTTGGAACATTGCATTACTGTCATTCACAATGCTATTTTAGCTTTGGTTTGCTTCCCTGCTTCTTTCTATCTCCTTTTCCCCTGCACTATGTCTCTGGACCAGAGCAAATGTTCCTTTTGTTGAGCTGCCCCTAATAGTCAAAAATAACACTAAGTGTGCATATCTTGACCCATTCTGCAACAATTCACCAGCAGTCTAAATGACAGAATATTGGCCTAGAAACTTGCTTCAGAGACACATCAACACCCCACCGGGAACTGCCAGGAGGGCTGCTGCACAGTGATAAATGTCCCCTTTCCTCTAATGCCAGAACTGACAAGGCCTCCATGGAGCCATCTTAACCTTGTCTTGAGAAGGCCTCTGGTCCAAGCCAAAAGTTCACTCAAGAGCCACTGTCATGGTAACTCAATTAAGTTTCTACACTGTAAGAATTCCTTTGCATGAAGATATTTTAATATACGTGAGAGATTGAATGGTAACACTTAATATCACCATGCTTTCGAAGGAGACAGCCAACAGAGTGGAATTTGCAACAATACTCATTTAAGGGACAGACTACTCACTGGTCACTGCAGTGTGTTTTTGTCATTCTGGTCATCACTTGTACCAGGACATGATATACAACATTTGGGTGTGAGAGCCAGAGAAGATATGGTATATGCTGGGGATAGGAGATACTGTCTTCTGGTGCTGGTCCTGGGGGAAGTGTGGTGAGGTATGTTAGAGAGGTTTATCAATTGGACTAGTCCTAAGCACCCTGAGTTAATAAAAGGAGACACCCCTAACGGATGGCAGTGAAAACACAGAAAGTCAGAATCTGGAGAGATAGGTAAACAAACAAAAAGACAGGAGACAAAGAGAAGGTTGTACCATATCAGAGGTTAGGGGCAAGACAGAGAGAAAGCAGAGCCCAGAATGGAATGTGAGTTTAATATATGGTAGTTTAGAGAAATCCTGGTCTCCTATTCCATATTCCCTAAAGTTTAGTGTACAGTGTCCTCATCCGGTCAAGAGTAGGGATCTTGATTTGGTAGGCTGCAAATACATTCCATGTCTAAAGTCTGTAACTTAAACAAGTGAGTTCAATACGAGTAAGCCTCCTTTAGCTTCCTCTTCTTCAAGTACATGATAAAACTTCAGAGGATTGGCTTGTCTGTCAATGTCTTAAAACATTATTAAAAGAGACATCAGAGGCCATTTGGATTATTCTCTTGCCTTTATGAAGATTGTCCAAATCATACAAGATTGTTATTCATGTTAATATGAAACTATTATTATACAACTCAAACAAAAGGAGGTCCCTACAGACATGTGGTCAAGGCCTTATCTCCTATTGAGAGACTCTTATGAGCAAATCCCTGGGTCCTGTATATCCAATTTAATCTATCGACAAGATGGTGCCTTTCAAAAATGTTTATCACCTATTCTTACCTTTATCTTCCACGAGACTTTTCAATGTCTGGTACATAGTAGATGTTTCAGAAATGTTTGTGGCATAGATAAAAAGCTGAGTTCCAGACCCTTGGCAATTTCAGAGTTGATGGAGTCTGCTAAGAATTATAATAAGTATTGATCATACTAGGTACAAAAATTCTCATTGTGAATGTTCCACTACTGGAAAATGAAAGTCAGTATGATGCTATTAAGGAATGTGGATGGCATTTCAAAAATATTGCATGGATGTAAGCTATGGTTAGTAAGTGGGTGGAAAAGAAAGGAGCAAAATCTTCTGAGTCAAATCAAGCCTATTTTGAATAATGACCATTACCAAATTGTGTCTATGAAAATGTATTGATAAAAATATTACATGATCATCTGAAAGTTGCTATAGTGCAGAGTGGAGATTAGACACAAAGCAACTAGTTTTATGGACTTAATTTTCAGATGCCAAGTGACCTAGTGCCTCAGACTGGGAAGGAGGAAGATAAAGTGGGCTGAACTGGAGCTTTTTAAATTTTAATTGTTTCACAGTTTATTGAAATATAATTGACATATAACATTGTGTAAGTTTAAGGTGTACAACGTAATGGTTTGATGTATGTATATATTGTGAAATTATTACCACAATAAATTAGTTAATGTTGATCACCTCATGTAGTTGCAGTGTTTTTTCCTATTATAAGACCTTTTAAGATTTATTCTTTAAGCAACTTTCAAATACACAATATGGTATTGGTTAACTGTAGTCACCATGACGAAAATTACATTCCCAGAACTCATTTACTTATAGCTGAAAGTGTGTGCCTTTCAACCACATTTCCCCATTTTCTCCATCCATCATGACACCACTTCTGGCAACAACCATTCCATTCTCCGTTTTTATGAGTGTGGTTCTTTTAGATTTCCCATGTAAGTGAAATACAGTATTTGTGTTTCTCTGCCTTATTTCACTTAGCATAATGTCCTCAGGATTCACACATGTTACAAATTGCAGAATCTCCTTTTTTATGGCAAACTAATATTCCATTGTATACGTTCACCACTTTTCTTTAACCATATGTCGATGGACACCTAGACTATTTCCATGTACTAGCTATTATGAATAATGCTGCAACAAACATAGGAGTGCATATATCTCTTTAAGGCAGTGATTTCATTTCTTTTGTATATTTACCCAGAAGTGGAATTCCTGGGTTGTATGGTAGTTCTATATTTAATTTCTGAGGAACCTCCGTAATATTTTTCATAGTGGCTACACCAACATACATTCCTACCAACTGTACACAAGAGTTCCCTTTTTTTTCTTAATTATCACCAAGACTTGTCTCTTTTCTTTTTGATGATAGCCATTCTAACAGGTTTGAGGTGTTATGTTATTGTTGCAGTTTTGATTTGCATTTCCCTGATGATTAGTGTTGTTGAGGACATTTTTCTGTGCCTAATGGACATTTGAATATCTCCTTTGGGAATATGTTTATTCGGGTCTTTTTGCTCATTTATTGAATTGTTTTGTTTTGTTATTGAGTTGTATGAGTACAATAGATTGTGATATTAACTCTTATCAGACTTTTGGTTTGCAAATATTTTCTCCCATTCCATAGGTTGCCTATTCATTTTGCTAATAGTTTCATTTGCTAGGCAGTAGGCTTTCAGTTTAATGTAATCCTACTTATTTATTCTTGCATTGTTGCTTGTGGTTTAGGTGTCATAGCCTTGAAATCATCACCAAGACCAATCTTAAGAAGTTTTCTTTGTGTTTTCTTCTAGGAGTTTTATGGTTTCAAGATTCTAGATTTAAGTCTTTGATCCATTTTGAGTCAGCTTTTGGGAGGAATGGGGTTTTTGACTTGGGACTGGGGGTCCTTTCTCCAAAGTCAGGGCATCTTTAGTTGCTGTATACTTCAGGGTGCAGGTGGCCATGTAGAACATTAGCTGACCCATATACAAAAGTCTCTGTGCAAATTAGGAAAAGGTGCCTACTCTCTATTTATTTTATTATTTTTTTACAGAGTTTATTGTTAAGCATAAAACACCCAGTGCTTATCCCAACAAGCACCCTCCTCCATGCCCACCATCCATTTTTCCCTCTCCCTCACCCCCCATTAACTTTTAGTTTGTTCTCAGTATTCAATCGTCTCTTGTGGTTTGTCTCCCTCCCTCTCCTTAACTATTTTTTCCCCTTCCCTATCCTATGGTCCTATGTTAAGTTTCTCCTGTTCCACATATGGGTGAAAACATATGGTATCCGTCTTTCTCTGCCTGACTTATTTCACGCAGCATAACACCCTCGAGTTCCATCCATGTTGCTACACATGGCCATATTTCATTCTTTCTCATTGCCATATAGTATTCCATTGTGTAGATACACCATATCTTCTTGATCCATTCATCAGTTGATGGACACTTAGACTCTTTCCATGATTTGGCTATTGTTGAAAGTGCTATGAACATTGGGGTACATGTGCCCCTAAGCATCAGCATTCCTATATCCCTTGGGGTAAATTCCTAGCAGTCCTATTGCTGGGTCATAGGGGAGTTGTATGGTTAGTTTTTTGAGGAGCCGCCACACTGTTTTCCAGAGGGGCCGCACCAGTTTACATTCCCACCAACAGTGTAGGAGGGTGCCCGTTTCCCCACATCCTCACCAGCATCTATAGTCTCCTGATTTGTTCATTTTACCACTCTGACTGGCGTGAGGTGGTATCTCAGTGTGGTTTTGATTTTTATATCCCTGATGATGAGTGACACTGAGGATCATTCATGTGTCTGTTGGCCATCTGGATGTCCTCTTGGAGAAATGTTTGTTCATATCTTCTGCCTATTTCTTCACTGGATTATTTGTTTTTCAGGTGTGGAGTTAGCTAAGTTCCTTATAGATTTTTGGATACTAGCCCTTTATTTGATATGTCGTTTGTAACTATCTTTTCCCATTCCATGGATTGCCTGTTAGTTTTGCTGATTGTTTCCTTTGCATTGCAGAAGCTTTTTATCTTGATGAGGTCACAATGGTTCACTTTTGCTTTTGATTCCCTTGCCTTTGGAGATGTGTTGAGTAAGAAATTGCTGCGGCTGAGGTCAAGGAGGTTGTTGCCTGCTTTCTCCTCTAGGGTTTTGATGGTTTCCTGTCTCACATTAGGTCCATCATCCATTTTGAGTTTATTTTTGTGCAGGGTATTAGAAAGTGGTCTAACTTCATTCTTCTGCATGTTGCTGTCCAGTTCTTCCAACACCATCTGTTAAAGAGGCTGTCTTTTTCCATTGGATATTCTTTCCTGCTTTGTCAAAGATTAACTGGCCATACATTTGTGGGTCCAATTCTGGGTTCTCTATTCTATTCCATTAGTCCATGTGTCTGTTTTCTAAGATGCCCACTCTTGATGAATAGCCCAATGCTGGAGTACATGGTCTGGCACACAGCACGCAAGCTGTCTTTCAATCCCCACTCTCTTTCTTGGCTGGCCACGCATGCATAGGACTCACCCTGCCTGCCTGAGTGTGATGACCTTGATGATGAGCTGGGGCTTTCCAAGGTCTATCCTGAGAGGCCAAGGTGGTGGAGAAAGGAGAGTATGCTCTCTGGTGNGTGACCTTAATGATGAGCTGGGCTTTCCAAGGTCCATCCTGAGAGGCCAAGGTGGTGGAGAAAGGAGAGTATGCTCTCTGGTGTCTCATTTTTTGTGTTGTCCTGGATACAAGACAAAAATCTGAGTTTATTTTACTAAATTGGAAATACTGAATATGAATTCCTTGGATTCTTAAGGCTCCACAGACAGGCTTCTTTAGGTTTCCCTAAATCTTCCGGAACTTAAATAGCTTTTGTAGGCATGTGAAGATAGAGATTTTTCTACAAAAATGTCATATCTTCACCATTCTCAAAGGGATCTGTAACCCCAAAGGGCTCAAATTAGTAGTCAAAATATCCATTGTAAATTAAGGATTAAATCATTGAACATGAAAGAGAAGGAAAAACGCATCTGATAAGAACTTGTTTTTATTTCACTTTAATTGTCATGGTCCAATGAGCATAATATAAACACACAATGTTTTGTGAACAGCTACCCATTCAAGGAAACTTATTCTTACCTGCTTTACACAGCCTTGGAAAGTAACTTTTGGCCACTCTGATGCACAGGTTATTTAATCAATAAATCTGAAAGTCTTCCAAACAGAACAAAAGGCCTTCAAGTATACAATCCTGTTAGAAAAGATGCTGAAGACAATACATCCTGGGCAAGCAAAAGGAAGCCCAACTGGGTGGTTAGAGTCTCCTATTTGGGGTCAAGTTTAATTCTTGTCCCTGTTGTTAACTAACTGGGGGTTGAAAGGGGATCTTAGTCAACTTATTTAATTTCTCATAGGCAAAATAGAGCTAAGTCAGGGATCTACCCATCATACAGAATTGCTTAAAGGAAAAGACGCAGCAATACATGGGATGTATTTCATATAATCCTTGACACATAATAAGAACACTTTGAATGAGAGCTCTTTGATATTTATGTTGTTATTGGAAAATAGACCTATCAGAAACAGACTGAGGGCTTTAAAGTTTTTGGTGACATTTTCTTTTCCTTTATGCTGCTTTCATTTTTGTGGCTAATCTCATGCTATATAATTTTAGAAACAAATGTCAAAATCTCTAAGGTAAGATACACATTCCCCTATGACACCTTGGAGATCTATTAAATTTAACCTTTAAATAATTTAACAGCTATTAACAATGTACAGTGGATGGGATTTAGAAGATCAGACTGTGACAGATGGGCAAGAAGAGTAAAGATGAGTAGGCAGGAGGCATAAATCCACCGGGTGAAATGATGCACAAAGATTAGAAGCAACTTTATTTCCCTTGGATTTGGGTTTAAAGCCAATCTTGAATGTTTAGGCTTTGGGGGATCCTCTAGGATTTAGAAAGGAGTAGTTAGTACACAGGTTGGAATATTCAGAGAATATGATGTCTGATTGAGTCCTGAAACTCCACTGAGTCCTCAGCTAACTCTGTGGTGTGGACAGTGCCCTTTCAATGTTCAGGACATTCTTGGTGATAGTCAAAAATCACATCTAAGACAATGAAGAATATGCATACCTGTTTGGAGATCTATAAAATGAAAAAATGAAAGCATATCATTTCTGACATGGGAGTGGGTAAAGGCAAAGAGTAATAAAATTATTATTTGAGCATACCAGAGGTAGCCTGACCAGATCGAGGAAATGGAAGATGTCTCACAGACCACAGGTAACTAAACTGGGACCAGTGGTGGATTCTTTGAGGACACGCAATCCCATGACTATCTGCTGAAGAATCATTGGGATGAAAGTAGAATATCTGACAATAGAACTCCCGTATGACCCAGCAATAGCACTGCTAGGAATTTACCCAAGGGATACAGAAATGCTGAGGCATAGGAGCACATGTACCCCAATGTTCATAGCAGCACTCTCCACAATAGCTAAAACATGGAAAGAGCCTAAGTGTCCATCAACAGATGAATGGATCAAGAAGATGTGGTTTATCTATACCATGGAATACTACATGGCAATGAGAAACAATGAAATCTGGCCATGTGTAGCAACATGGATGGACCTTGAGGGTGTTATGCTGAGCGAAATAAGTCAGGCACAGAAGGACAAATATCATATGTTTGCACGTATAGGAGGATTAGGAGGAACTTGACGGAGGAACAAGGGGGAGAAGAAGGGCGGAAATGGTGGGGGAAAGGGAGAGAAGCAAACCATGAGAGACTCTTGAATGCTGACAAAAACTGAGGACTGATGGATGTGGGGGGAGGGGGGATGGGCATGGAGGAGGACACTTGTGGGGATGAGCACTGAGTGTTATGTGGAAACTAATTTGACAATAAACTATTAAAAAAAAAAAAAAAAAAAGAAAGTAGAATATCTGATATATTTTTGACCAGCTTTTCTTACAAGTTGATTTTTCCAAAGAGAGAATAAATGCATAGGAGAATTGGTCCTATGGCTTCAGTTCTGATGAACAAAGAGGATTTAATTGCAGAGGGAGAAGTTAAAGATATCATGGAAGAACATCTCTCTATTACTTTGGCAAGTTTTTGATAGGAAGAAAAGACTTATCAAGTATGGGATCTAAATTTAAGAAAATTTATATTTTGAAACATGTAATGATTGAAAGCATGTTATGAAAATTGAGTGTGGAAAATGCTCAAGAGGGTTGAGAAACTCCTAAAAGTTTAATTCTGAGTATGCAGCTCCAAAGTAGAAGGAAATGAAAGGAAACAAGATTATATTTCAAAAGTTGGGAATTACGCCAATGAAGCTAAAACCCTTAACATAGACTGAATGTTTGTGCTCCCCACCCCACCAACTCATATGTTGAAATCTAATTCCCAAATGGATGGTATTTGAAGGTGGAGCTTTTGAAAGGTGATTAGGTCATGAAGGTGGAGCCCTCATGAATGAGATTAGTGCCCCTATAAAACAGTCTTCAGAGACCTCTTACCCCTTTGCCATGTAAGAACATAGTGAGAAGACAGCTCCTGTGAATCACCAAGAGGGTCTTCACCAGACACAAGATCTCTGGTGCTTTGATCTTGGACTTGCCATCCTCCAGAAATGTGATAAATAAATTTCTGTTGCTCACAAGCCAACCAGTCTATAATATTTTTTGGTTGTATAAACCCAAATAAACAGCCCTAAAGACAGTGGCTTTCTAAAATTTCTTTAGAAAGAGTGGATTTATGGCTTGAGCACTCCTGGTATAATTATGTTATATTTCTGGACGACAGTAAAATCACAACTTTCCATGGCTATTTTCTTTCTGTTTTATTTGTATTTTAAACATAGAAAACCATCATTGGTAGGTGGGGATTGAAATATAAGACATATGAATAAATGAAAATGAAATTTTGGCTGTTCTACTTTCTTGGCTCAGACGGTTGCCTTCCAAAGACCAGAAGCAATAATAGCTACGATTTATTGGATTCTTAGAAGTTCCAGGCATTGTACTAAGTGCTTTATGTGAATTATATCATGTAATCTACAGGAATTCTTTGGGAGAAGGTATTCATTAGTATCCTCACATTATATGTGATAGAAATTGGGTTCAGAAAGGTTGATGACCTATTCCAAGGGGCAAAAATAAAAGTTAAGACAAGATCAATCTTCCAGACTGCTATACGGAAAGAGCTTGCAAATAAAAATGGTAAATCACTTTCCACAATTTTTCAGGTATTGTGAAAAAAGGCAATGGTGCTCCTTAGGATAGGAGCTGAGCATAAGGAGGTATAAGGAAGGTGTCTAAAAAGGGACGAAATATAACCAACTTTCTGCAAGTGGGCAGGCGTCATCCCTGCAGAGGGACAGTGACGGCTCAGAAGAAAAGATTCCTTTTCCCATCTGGTCTATCAGAGGGGGTCCCTTTTCCAATTCCTTTGCCTGAAAGTAGAAACATCCTAATTTATACAAAAGTGCTTTGTGCTCTAGAGGCCCAGGATGGAGAGTGGAATAAATAAATGAAGGAATGAGTGTGAAAAGATTAATAAGAGAGAAAAATGTGAATGTAATTTACAACAAGATGAATAAGGTAGGTTTTGAGAACTAGCAGCCAGTAAGATTGACTTCCATCCTGGGCAATATTCCTGGAAAGGTTTATTAAGGGAATGATTCATCTTCCACTGTCTTACTTGTCTGAGGTATTTTTTGAAAAGTTGACAGCAGGGATTACATTAACATATATACCCACCCTAGCAGAGAGAGCCTTATATGGGCTTAAAATTATGTTTAAAATGTATATCTGTGTATGTTTATATTTATTGATTTTAAGATAATCGGTGCTCAATAAATATTTTTTGAAGAACGGTAAATTTGTAATAGGAGAGTAAGGTCAAAATGAGTCTCCATATTGATATAGCTGCTTTCAAATTAATTTGATAATAGGTTCTATTAATAGACACAGTAATAATAATGATCTCGGTCATTTTTCTGGTCTCAGATTCAATGTGCCTTCCTTACATAAATCTTCCTTTACTTAAAAATTTAAATCAGATCTCTCATCATTATTCTTTTATTTTAAGTTTTATTTTATTTATGTAAGTAATCTCTACACCCACCTTGGGGCTCAAACTCAAGACCCTGAATCAAAATTCACATGCTCTTCTGACTGAGCAAGCCAGGCTCCCCTCTCCTTGTTATTCTTCTTTAAAGCACCCAAATTCTTTGCCTTCATTTCACTCATTACAGGGAGTAGTTTCTGTCTACTGGTGTGTACTCATTTAAAGTGTTCCCATCACAACAGCAACTGAATCTTGCAATCTATTGTTGTACCTCCGACACAGAAGAATGTCTGGCACATAGTAGCTGCCTGATAAATTTTTTTGAGTTAAAAACATGAATGAAAAAGGAGGTATCAGTTTACTAGATCAGAAGACCACTGTTATTGCTGCCATTCTAGATGTCACACTTTAAATGCATATGGACAAAGAAGAGTATATTGAGAACAGAGGAGCCGACCCATTATTACAGTCAATCCTGAAAATGATACAGGAGAAGTGATTCTAAGTTATATGAAGGAATTCATAAATGAGTCATTCATGAGTCATTCAGCCCACTGAGAGAAGTCTGAAGGTAATGAGTAGGGGCATGGACAATGACAGTGGCTAATTGTCTACAGATATTGCAAGGGTCATCTCTGAAGAAGGGCACATGCACTACACATACACACACACACACACACCTACATCTCCTCACTACACACACATTTTTAATTTGTCCCTAGAGGCTATTCTGGGATCAACATTGGCAATGATAAATATTGGAAGGTAAATATTTGAGATTTGTGTAAAAAAAGATTGTATTTAATAGTCAAATTTTCCCCTAAATAGAATGGATAACTGTAGGAAGTCTTCAGATCTTCAGTTAGACAAACAGTGGTTCCATTAGAGTAAACTAATTAGGAAATAGCATGCAAGTTGGACCAGAAGGAAATGAACAGCACTGGAGAGTTCTGGCTCCTCATGGCTGCCTTAAACTTGTGTGGGTAGGTCAGGTGAACTTTGGCTTCTTCTAACCCCAAAATTCTGCAGAAATGAGTGTAAAATCCATAGTTCTTAGAATCTTGATCATCCATGCCACTCTTGAAAGAGGCTAAAGTAGAAAATCTGGCCTTTCATATTTGAAGTATATGGGGTATGCCACTGAAACTGTAGTGTTTTATAAACTCATAACAAATGGGTTATGATTTAATAACTTTACTTTTACAAATGGAACATGAGAAATCTAAGCAATTGCTCCAAAGTGCCTAACTATTTAACCTTGATTTATTGGTAGCAAAAGCAATTACATATTCTTGGTAATGTAAGCCCTCTGTAGACACAGTATTAATATTTATTAAAACATTTTTTTCTATACAGCAAAAAGAACTGAACTATTTTTTTCCAGCAAACCAAAATTCAGCGCATCTTGACCAGCAAATAATATTGTTCAACACAACTATGAGTATGTAACTTAGACTTTTCATCTTCTCAAACCCCATAGTCCAAGATTGAACTGCTGTGACCCAATCTCTTAGGAATAGATACAGTCTGGCCAGCTATCTTCATCTTTCTTCACTACATGTAGGTCATAGAGTGAATGCTTTGATATTCTGGAAAGTAATTGTCTTTGGAAGAAATATGATAAAATGCTTTAATATTTTATTTTATTTATATATCATGTACATTCATTTTCTTCCATTCTCCCACACTCCTTCAACCATCACACCAAATGCTACTTGGGAAGAGAGCAACACAATGCCTTTCTCAGTTTATGGTGTTTGCAGGTGTGCATTATTATCTTCCTATTTTATATTTTTTATATTTATAATTACTAAGAATATCATTTTAATATTCACTGCTCATCAGACCCATTTGACTGCAAACAATGATCATACATCAGCTAGTTTGGGGGACACAGGCTTTATTAGTGAACATGAAACATGAAATTGCCTAGATTCAGCAGGGATGTTCTCTTCTCAATTATAATTAATATTTCACAAGCCCTGTTGCCAATTTTTCTCAACTCGTTTTTTCCCTTCAAATTTCTTTTTAATCTTGCTTCTTTCCCACAAATTATGAGGCAAACTGTGCTGAGGCAATCTTCAGTACCAATAAATCAAGAGTTCCCATAAAACTGTACAATTTCTTGCTGATGGCACTTGAAAAAGAAAGTTATTAAATCATTACTCATTTAATATGAATTTTTAGGATGCTCCAATACTTCTCACTATATACATTGCCTGGCACAGTCATAGTATAGAAATCTAGATATTGCATAGAAAATGTGGGCAAGATCATAGTGACTTTCAAGGTTTAATAGTTTGTCCACTGTTGCTAATGGCAGGAAAGATGAGCTGATAACTTTCAAGAATGCCTCTTTTCCTCTAACTGCAATATCCAGGCTGAGATTTCATGTCACAATGGAAAAAAGTGGACTGGAGTCATGTATGCAGATATAACACCTTTGCTTGCTTACCTCATGGAGTGGGACTCTAAATCATCTCTGCATTCCCGTGGCTTTGCCCTACAGATTGTAAATGCCCAGTGGCTGATGAGATGAATTCAGTACTTAGTCATCAGAGAGAAAAGGCAAGACACAAAACCCATGTAGATTAAGAAAGATATTCATCTTTTCAGACAAGTGGGCACCATGATCCTTTGCTTTTTTGGGGGATGGAGCAATGAGAGTGTGGTCCCCTGGAATGTGGCAACAGTAGGCTTTACAGCTGGGACAAAGATTCTTCTCCATGGGGCAAGGGTTGATCTCTGAAAACACCTGAGGTTGTGACAATCCTGAAGCACGAGACTTCACATTTTATTCTTAGTCCACAATTAGGAGGTCTCAAAGGACAGAAAACCCAAGCCCACAGCTACATGTTTACAAAAACTTGTTCTATCATAAACTTCAGAGGTATATGTGCTTCTCTGTGGACAGAAAGAACATCTCTCAGAAGCCGACTTTTAGTTTTTAGTCCACCAAAATCCCACTCGGTGAATTGCTGCATGAGACACAGAATGGTGACCTGCTGAATGGCACGTGTTAAGCAGAGAATCCAAGAGAGCTGATTTGTTCCTCAGTATTGTGTCCATCCCACAAGGGCTTTTACAACCATATGTCAACTACAATGGTCTGAACATCACGTGATATAGTTTTATTTAATTAACCAGCCACAGGGTAGGATCGCCCTGTGGGAAAAGCTAGAAGGAGAAAACTTGAACCCAAAGTTTCAGGCCCATTCATAAAGCAGCCCTCAATAAATATAAAAGAATTGAGATCATACCATGCACACTNGGGGGGGAGGGGTGTGATGGGCATGGAGGAGGGCACTTGTGGGGATGAGCACTGGGTGTTATATGGAAACCAACTTGACAATAAACTATTTGTAAACAGAAACAAAAACAAAAAATCAGTTTCAGTCCCATTAAGCAACCCATACTTAAAACTCTACCATTACAAATGCTTTTTTGTTTGCCCTAAGTATCATCATATTTCTCTAGTTTTTGTTTTCAAATAGCCTAGATATATATTAATATATTAAGTCATTCATTAACACCTTAGGGTAAAAGAATTTATCACATCCATGAGCAGCAGGAAAAGGTAGGGAGATGAGAAGCTCAATGTAGTGGTGGGGGAATAGGAAAAGATTTAAATAAAAAATGGTTTTATTGTGGCTTGGGGAACCCAGATGTAAACATACATTTTATAAAATTCTCTTTTCTCAAGAAGAATTTCTCCCATTTTATTTATTGATAGGGTGGGAAAATTCTTTGGTGTGTGGGGGCTGTCGAGAACATTGTAGGATGTTTAGCAGTATCCTACCCTCTACCTGTTAGATGTCCCAATCCAGTCATGACAACAGAAAATGTCTCTAGATGTGCCAGATGTCCCCTGGAGCGCAAAATCACCTCTTTTTGAGAACCAGTGGTCTAATGTAAATTGAAATCAAGATGTTAAGGGTAGAAGTCAGTATAACTGATTTCTCCCATAGATGGAGCTCTTGTTCAACAAAGCACCTCATTAAAAGGGCAATGGCAAATCTAACCAAAAGGAATAACACTGTTCATTCAATGGCCACTAAATGAACTGCAAATTGTCCCTTGGTTTTGCCCCTCTTTGAATCAGCAGGACGTGGCAGCACTGGAGAGTTCTGGTTTGTAATGGCTGCATTGACCCTCTATGGTCTGGCCAGAAAGGCTGATTTTGAAGATGGAAGGTCCCAGTTATCTAGGCCTCATCCGGAGGGACTCCGAGGCCAGGTGGGTGAACGCCAAGATTTGCAGAGCATTGCCCAAAGCTGCAGGCCACTCACATGCTTTCAATATTGCCAAAATTATTCCTCGTTACCCTGTACATTTTGTATTTAAGTTGCTTTCATTGTTTTATGTGGTCTGTGTACACACCTCATTTCTTTCAGCTGGCAGCCATAATGTTTCCAGCGGTTAGCTTGTTTAACAAAGTTCTTTGTATTTTTAAGCCAAGGAGTCAACATTAAGTTAAGGAGTAGAGGTGAGGGTTTAAAATACATAGCTCTGAGATGAGAGGCAACTTCTCATAAAATGTATTGTTACCTAAAAGGAGAAGGAATCTTCTTCGGGCGCTCAAAGTGATGCTAAGCAAGTCTCAATAACCACTTTAAAATTTTGCTGGGATTATATGAAACTTGTTATGCATCAGACAACTTGCAGTCCTCACTTACCAGCTCAGGGCAATTTCATACTTCTGGAAAACAACACTGATGCTTTCGCAGAAGATTCACACTGCAATCCTAACCCGTTCCTCTTCCACTTAGTGAGCGACTTGCAAGTACAGAATACAGTGGATACTCAGAGCTGACACTCTCTTAACTTGTCACGAGCAGCAGAGTGTCCAGCGTCAGGACTGACATTCATCATACCTGGGATCAGTGGACTGCACCTGCTTATTACCAATAAACTCTTTTAAATAAGTTTCACAAGAACTCTTGTTGTGTAGATAAATAGCCCAGAGCCCAGAGGTTCAGGCCCCTAGGGAACTCCCTTTAGATTCATTCATTCAAGTACTTTCTGTAGACAGAAACTTTGTTCCGTCTTAGGCAATGATGTCACTCCCAGAAGCCAGCAGTAAGAGTAGCCCCACCTGGAGGCACAGAAGCCCGGATGCAGGACACTATCCTGCTTGTCAACACTCCAGAATCTCCTTTTCGGAGAATTTCTCGGGAACTTTGTCTATAGCAGCAGCAGTTGTACGTGATGGGAGCCCACCTTTCATTGCATGTGAGGAGTTCAAGCAAGCAAGTTGCACATGGTGTGTTCTCGTTAATGCTGCCTGGCCTCCATCACCAGCCACGACAAATGTGGGAGAGTTGCAAGCTAAGGAAGCTGGGTTAGGTCGAGGATGCTACTTGGATTCATAATCTTACAAATCTCCTTGGATATTTCTTGTATGTACTACTATCCTAGACCCACTGTTTTGATAGAGATTCTCAGTCTTCCTGGCTGCACAGTGAGATCACATGGGATAACCTAAGAAATACTGTTTGCTGGCTGGCCCCATCTCTAGAGATTCTGATTTCATTAGTCTTGGATGGAGCTTCCTCTGTGGGAAAGTAATATTTATATCAGTGGTACTCAATCCTGGATGTACATTAAAATCAGTTAGGGACCTTTTAAGTGTCTTGATGTCTGAACCTCATCCCAGAACAATTAAACATAAATCTGGAGGCTAGAGTTCCAACATTTGTAGTTTTTTAAAGTTCCTTAATGTATTCTAATGCATAGATAAATTTGGACCCACTGATGCAAATTCTATTACTTTCATGTAGAGAAAATATATACTGGCAATCAAAAAGGCAGAAAGGATCAGTAAAAAAAGGGGGGGGGTCAGATCAGGATGGTTCTTTGTGCATAAGGAATCAAGAATCAGACATTTTTTTCTGGAATTGGTCAAAAGGCAAGTGTGTGTGTGTGTGAGAGAGAGAGAGAGAGAGAGAGAGACCATTGGCAGGACAGGTTTTGGAAAGATGCATGAACAGGAATAAGATGCCCTTGATTAAGAAAAAACACATTCTGCACGATGAATATCTACTAACACCTCCTATGTGCCAAATGCTGCCAGGGAAAGTAAGGTAAGACTGGATCCTTTCTCATGACTCAGAAGCTTACCATCTCAGAAGGAAATGTTACTTTGACAGGCCTACAAGAATCATAGGGAAGCATGAGAGAGAAATAACTTAATTTTGGCTCATGTCCCCAGATTTGTCACTTGTATGGCCTTGGGGGGAAGTTCAATACCTTTATAAGCCTTTATTGCTCACCTGTATAAGGTCCCATCTAGAAGGTCCCATCTAGATTGGAGATGCTACCTCCTGCGCCCTCCTCTTCTCTGTAGTTTCTTCTCCGCCCACCCCAGAGAGGCTTCCTACTGTCTCTCTTCCAATATACTCTGTACTCATCAGTGTCCCAGAATCCAGACCTGTTCCTAAGTCTTCCTTCCTCATCCCCCACGTGATTCACCCTGTCATCTATTCCCCGTTCCCTAGAGACCTTGTTCTCTGAAGTCCCCAGTGATGGCTGATGAGCCATGAAATTCTCTACAGGTGAGGTGCTAATGATTAATAACAGGCATTTTTAATTTCCCTCTCAAGGATGAGCAATTGGGAGCAATTAGTCCAAAAAGTTTATTTCCAGGAGGGGATTGGTGAACTGTGTAAGGGGAACATGGAGATCTCTGTGAAGTGCCTCAACTGACTGCTAACAGTGAGCTTCTTGTTCCGCCTGGGAAATACCTGAGTGAGGGACCAGTTCTAGGGGCGTATTACCCCACCCCGGGAGGACTGGGCCTCACTGCAAGGAAGGAACGGGCCCTCTTCACTCTGCCATGACTTATTAATGCAAGCAACTCTGTAAGGTTAAAAACTCATACATTTTCCTTTGAGAAGAGTAACTAATTTCCAAAGAAGACTTATGAATTGAACTGAACCCAGGGCACTCTGTGAGGAAACAGTATTTTTGGAAACAGGTAGTGATAGCAGGGCTCTTTACTGAGATGATGGAGAATACTATTTAGCTCAATTACCCATCAGACCAAGGTTCTTTACCATCTTACTGATAAAACCTATTGGGTTATTCTAGCAAGAAATTATTGCACTTTTCTCTGAGATGCATATCTAAATTTATATCTGAGATTCTAGAAATTTATTTTCACTTTTAATTACATGCCAGTTTCTCCTCATATGATATTGATTAGGGTGTATGTGTGTTTGTTTTTTTTTTCAGCTGAACTATAAACTCCTAAAGATCTCACTTTCCGAACAGTGCTGAGCCCAATGCTGGGGCTGTATACTGGCAGTTCCAAATGGAGGCATGTGTCTATATTTTTACATTAAAATAATATGGGATGTAAACAACAAGTCCTGTCATGTATATTATGGCAGGGGAAACAGTAAGAAAAATTAATTGAATTCACTTTACTCATATGTCATAAAATTGTAAATAATTGGCTCTTTGGGCATCTACAGGACCTTCTGCAATATAAAGAAGTGTTCAGTGTTCACTGTGATAAGAATCAAGGTGTTGGCAGGTTGAGATCTTATCTGGAGGTTCTGAGGAAAACTAGACTTTATTCTTATGAATTTTCTTAAGCTCTCAGCTCCTAAAAGCTGCCACATTCCTTGCTTCATGGCCCCTTTCATGTTCAAGTCTACAAGGCCACATCGAATCCTTCTCATGCTTCAAACCACAGACTTTTCTGTTCATCAACAGACCCTTATTTAAAAGGCTCATGTGAGAGACTCCTGAATGCTGAGAAACAAACTGAGGACTGATGGATGTGGGGGGAGGGGGGAGATGGGCATGGAGGAGGGCACTTGTGGGGATGAGCACTGGGTGTTATATGGAAACCAACTAGACAATAAACTATTTGTAAGAAAAAAAAAGAAATTAAAATGAAGCAAAACAAGTTAAAAAACAGAAAAAAGAAAAAAAAAGGCTCATGTGATTAGGTCAGGTCCACCCGGATAATCTGCATTCATAAAGTCACTTGTGCCATGTGAGATGATCTAACTATGGGAGTGAGATCTCCCGTCTCAGATCGTGGGGACTACATAGCATGTGTACTCCAGTGGTTGGGCCTCTGAAAGACTATCTTTCTCAGTATTTTTCTATTTTTAGCCAAGTTTCTTGATAAGCAGAAACCCAAGATAGCTCCCAAAATGCCCAACCTAGGAGCAAGGGGCTAAAGATAAAGGCTAAACGGTAGAAGAGAAGCTAACTCTTGATTTTCCCCTGTGCCAAAGTAATTGCTTTCCTTGCTCAAGGGACTTTGGGGAGACAGTAACTCAGAAACACCCTGAAGAGTAAATCTGGATCCTGGCCAGTTCCTTAGCACTGTCTTATATGATGGACTCTCTCCCCTTACCTGCTACGTGAAGTGCTTCACCAATATTCTCAAAGGTCACCACGATTTATCGTAGCTCAATACAAGCATCTCAGTGGGATGTACTGGTGGTTATATAAATTAAACTTCATTCAGAATTCTGGATAAATTAAAATAGACTAAAATTACTTTCTTTGTACTGTGGATCTATACAATTGGATCTCCACAAGCCACTTATTATACCAGTCTTTTGACATTTTGAAGAAATTCATATATTCCCAATAAAGTAAGCCACCAATCCACTGATTCCTCAATTTGCTTTTTAAAAAAGTCCAAGTGACTCTTTGAGCCAAGAAATTATTTAACTCTGACATTTTAAGGCATAGAACAAGCTGAATTTTAAAATTAAGTTTAAATAAATGTTGAATAATATGTAAGATCAAAAGTTCCAAATGAAAATAATTTCAAGATAATCTGTATATAAAAACAAACATAATCTAAATGTGAGACCAATTATTTGTTTTATCTGAAGAAATGTTAAAAATTGAAACAAAGAAATACACATTAGTTTTAAAGTCATTCAACAACTGTAAAGCAGATACTAAAATTCTTAATTTATAATAAAAATACTTATAATAGTAATAGCATCTACTGCACAGTATGATTTAGAGATTTAAATAGATTATTTCACGTAAAGTTTTAACAAATTATCTCACACATAAAAAGAGTAAATTGTTATGGAATGTTTGTGTCCCTTCAGATTCTTATATTGAACCCCTAACTCCCAATGTGTGGGTATTTGGAAGTGGAATTTTGAGGGGTAAGTAGGGTTAGGTGAGGTCATGAAGGTGAGGACCGTATGATGGAATTGGTGTCCTTAAAAGACAAGAGAGACGACAGCACTCTCTGTCCACCATGTGAGGGCACAGTGAGAAGGTAACTGCAAGCCAGGAAGAGGGCTCTCACCAGAAACCGAATCAGCCAGGATCTTGAGATGATCCAGAACTGTGAGAAATAAATGTATGCTTCTTAGGCCATTCAGTCCATGGTATTTCATTACAACATCTTGAACTGACCAAGACAAGCATTATCAACTATTTAAGAAAATAGAATCCTATTCAATTTTCTTCTTTGAGCAATAGTGAATTATAAGCATTTCCCAAGTCATTAAAAAATTACTACTTAATGCCAAATCTCATTATGTCAATACATGAAGTGTAAAACATATGCCATTACTATATTGCTAGTATGTCCTACCTTTCTGTGAAATACATAAAATCTGTCACATGAAATCCATTAAATTTCTTTGGAAACTCATTCACTTTTTATTCTAATTTGCACTTATTGCCTCATAGTTGGACCACAACTATCTTGGAAACTATCTTCTACTCAGAGTTTTGTTCATGTGCTTCAGTCTAGACTGAGAGCTCTGCAGCAGGATAAAAGAACAATAATCCTAATACTGTTTTTCACTACTTTTTGGGGGTTAGGTGAATATTTGCTGGATCCCATGTGGTCTTACTTGGTTTACATTGCTGAAATACATCCTGATCCAACTTCTAAAAAAGGCTATATGGATGGTAATCTTTCTGAATCCATTCATGTCTGAGAATGTTTAATTAGACACTCTAGCTAAGACTTCCAGCTTAAGAGGGCTGGCTTGGTGGGTAGAACATGCAACTCTTGATCTTGGGGTTATGAGTTTGTGCCCATATTGGACATAGAGATTACTTAAAAATAAAAAATCTTTTAATAAAAAGAATTCTGGCTTAATTTTTTTTCAATTTTGTTTTTATATCTTATGTATATTACTTATTTTTTCTCCCAGAGACTTTTAAGGTAATCTCTTTGTTGCACAAAATGTGGACATTTTCTATTAATTATTCCAGCACTTGGAAAACTTTTCCAAATGTAAGACACTTGTATCCCTCCAATTTTTGGAATTTTGTTTTTTAAATTTCCGTGACAATTCCTCACTTGTATTTTCTACTCTCTCCTCACCTACCTTCTTTCCCTCTTCTTCCCTCTTTACTCATTTTTTTTCATTAGTTGGATGTTGGATTCAACTGCCTGTTTTCAGATATTATCTGAATATTAGAAATAAATACCATTATGTTATAATTAATAACAAATGATGTTATCTTAATGTTATCTTATTAGCTAATATCTCTATTGCCAGGTAAACAGAAATCCAACTGAAGTGCTTCATTCAAAAAATATAATTTTGAATTTTCACATAATAAGAAATGTAGAGGTAAGAAGTCTAGGTCTGGCACGGCAATTCCACAATGCCATAAAGACCCAGGGTCATCCTGTTTTCCTGAGCCATAATCTTTAGCAGGTACCACTCATGCTCACCCTCCTAAGGTGGTTGCTTCTTCTCCAGGTATCTTTTCTGTGATTCAGTCAGAAAGTGGAGGGAAGAGTGAAGAAGAAAGGGAGAAGCCATTGGAGGTCCCCTTTAAACCAAATATTAATAAGGTTGAAATGGAGTATGGATGTTGAGTAGGCATCTCTAGTGTTTGCTAGAGAATTCTTGATTTAATAATCTCTATGTCCCTTATTATATTTACTGTAACTATGGCCTCTATTTCTTTTTTTTCTTATAGATTTCCTTCAATGTATTTTACAACCCACTTATTGAACTTTTAGAAATCTGAACAATCATGGTTTTAATTTGTTAAAACTCCCCAATTCTTGTTTTATGAGTGCAAATTTTTTTTCATATTTCTCTGAGGGACTCATTGAAGAGTTTAATAAATGTGTCCTCTGGGTACCCGAAATTGTCTCTGTTTGCTATAGCTCAAATTTTTGGATCTTGATCCTTCTCTTTCATGTTTCAGGTTTCCTCAAATGTCTAGTTATTTTGGTGATGTCATAGTAAAGATGTGGTTGGGAACTCTGTACATAGCTGGGGTGTTTCAATCATCAGGCTATTCTAAATATAGAACAGTCACCCTGTAGGGAAGTCCCTACTTCCCCAACCCATGCGTCCAGCACACCCACACTTACACACACCTGGAGTCCATTCTCTTTTCCTGTACTTGGCATTTACTTCATCCAGGGCCAGATATAAGCAGGATTGGAGAATGAAGAAAGAATAGGTTGAGGAAACCTGATACTAACACATTTGAGAAATGCTATATTTGATTTCACTCTTGGAACATAGATTCATATCCTCCTTGATCTTTGGGATCTTTTTTGATCAAAGTCCTTCAGAGCTGAATTAGCAGTTACTCAACTTAGGAAATCAGAAGCAAAGTGGGGAGGGGAAGCAATAGCATTTTGCATCCCCCACTGAAGGCATTTAGGATGGCAGCCAGATTCTGAAAGTGCTCGAGTCCCACTTGAAGTTAATTTTGGTATAAATTATAGGGTAGCTATTCAGGGAGCACCTCTCCTCTGTCTAATTTGTACCATATTATCACTCAATATAATTTGTTTTTCTGAAGAAAGAGTAGTGATTGAGAATGAATGTAAGAGAATTTGGCTTAACTCTCTTTTGCAAGTAAGAATTATGATTTTCTATGAAAAAAGAACCATCAAAATTTGAAATTATTTATGCTACTTCAGCTAGCCATCTATATATTGTGTTTAATTGCAGTATGATTATGAATAAGAATGTCAAAACTGGGGTGATTTATAACGTTGAAGAATGAAGTCATTGTGTACTCTTTTTTGTCTATTTCAGAGTATCTCGTGAATATATATTCTGACAACATCATTCTGAATGGACTTCTAAGCTTTTTTGCCAGAGATAGGAAAACATTTTCTATCAAGAGCCAGTAACCTCACACATACTATATCAATTTAAGGTTTACATGAAGAACGATCGTCTTAATACAGCTTTAGCTATTTTGAAAGAAAGTTTTGAAAAGCTTGGGTAGACAAGCTATAAAACTTGATAATATCAGTTACTTAAGAATGTACTTCAGTTCTATCCTGTGTATTAACATAGTACAGAAGGTTGGGTGAAGGAGGGAGAAAAGAGAAAATGAGACAGATGGGAATAGAAGAGGAGGAACAGATTCAGAGACCAGTGAGAATAGAGAGAAGTTCAATGGCTTGTGAAGTGAGAAACTATTTTTGTTACATGACGCTGTCTCCTTGGACTGAGTTGTGTATTAGCAGCACCTTATGAAGCATTAATTTATTATCATCTGTTCACACATCCTTAATTTTCTTTATTCTTAAATGAAGTGAATAGTCACAGTAGCTCACCATGGGTGCTACTTTTTTAGACTGCATTATGGTGCCTGGGGAAATCTTATTAAGGGGTAGCACTCTCTCTCTCTCTCTGCCTTCCAGGACCTTGACACTTTTGAAGCATATTGGACACATATTTTGCAGAATGTCCTACAATTTGGATTTGTCTAATATTTTTCATGAAAAGATTAAATTTGTAGGTGTTTGTCAAGAATGTCACTGAGATAATGAGCCCTCCTTAGTGCACTGTACCAGGGGTGCCTGCTGCCAATGTGTTTCATTATAGGTGATGTTAACCTTGATCACTTGGCTAAGATGGTATCTGCCAGCTCTTTCAATTAAAAAATTACTATTTCTCCAGGTTGCCTGGGTGGTTCTGTCAGTTAAGCATCTGACTTTGGCTCGAGTTGTGATTTCATGGTTCATGAGTTCAAGCCCTGTGTCGGGCTTTTTGCTGACAGCTGGGAGCCTGGAGCCTGCTTGGGATTCTGTGTCTCCCTCTCTCTCTGTCCCTCCCCCACCCATGCTCTGGCTCTCTGGCTCTTTCTCTCTTACAAAAATAAATAAATGTTTAAAAATCACTATTTCTCCTTTTGTAAATAATAAATATCTTGAGGGGACTTATTATGAGATTAGGCAAATATTGTCTTCCTCCTGAAGGTTTTATTGGTAGATCTTGTCTGTAACAACTTTTACTCTTGGTTCTAACGCTATTTTCTATTCTTGTCTTCTCTCCTACATGTATTGATTGGAAGAGCTTTCCTGTCTCACTTATTTATTTATTCAATTATTTTTTATGTCATTATAGACTCATGATTGTTTATTGCATTTTGTTTGTTACAATCCAATCTGTCATTATTTAGTTACTCAATTTTCTAGCTTCTTGAGGTTGGCTTCTTTTGACACGCGTCCATCCTTGTTTAAGCACTTAGTTTCTAGTATGCAAGACGTTCCAGGCTCATATTTTTTTCTGCCCCACTTTTGGAATCAACTACAACTACAAGGAGTTAAGGTTTCTTTTACTGGAAAATGGCATTGAGAAACAAAGATCTGGGCTCTGGGAATGTTTATTATTGCTGAGATGCCATTGATTCTAAACTTCTTCAGTGCTTTTACTGATATGAAGCTATCTTGATTAATGTGGTTTTATATTAAGTATTGAAATTGTGTAGTGTGAGTGTCCCAACTTTGTTCAAAATTGCTTTGTTTATTATAGTTCCTTTTCCTTACATGCACAGAAGGTGCGCTAATACACAACTCAGTCCAAGGAGACAGCATCAGGTAAGGATCTACCAAGTAACCTGCTGGGATTTTCACTTTGTTTGCATAGGTTAATTTGAAGTGAATTGACGTTTTAACAATACCAAGTCTTCCAGATTCTTACTTTTTTACAACTCTGATTTCTACACACGATTCAAGCCAATGCATGGAAATCTACTTAAGGGAGCTGAGATCAGGCACTAGTCTATGCACTAAAAACAGACCATAATGTTAGGCAACCTAAGAGATGGTAGGAAGCAATTTACATAGTCATTTTTAATATGCTTTTGTCTCTCCCAATTCAGTAAAGGATAGAGTAAGGAGAAAAAAAAAGATGTCCATATGGTAGCATACTAAGGAACTGATAGCAGAATTCAGTTATTTGCTTCTAATGCCCTTGATAACATCCACACCAGATGTCCTGCCAAATCTGAAATACTGTAAAAATATTCTTTATTTACAGAATCATAACATTTCTTTTTTGCTTTGTAAACATTGTAAAAATGTTTCCTGTTTCTTTTCTGTTTCTTACCAAATATATATATATATATATATATTTCCATATATATATATATATACACANNGGATATATACATGGAAAAAAAACCTAAAATAAGACAACAAATGAATGAAATTATTTCTCCACTATAAATGTATCATTTACGGAAACTCCTTGAATTTCACTT
The DNA here is from genome assembly GCF_008692635.1 of Crocuta crocuta. Taxonomy (NCBI): domain Eukaryota; kingdom Metazoa; phylum Chordata; class Mammalia; order Carnivora; family Hyaenidae; genus Crocuta; species Crocuta crocuta. The sequence goes on from NW_027527624.1 coordinate 3,341,079, forward strand.
ATCACAGGAAACTTAGAACAATCATTCCAAGTGCATCCATTGTGGTTTCGAAACTAAAGAAAAGTAGCATATGGTCTTTTAAAGCCTGTTTATGTATTTTTATTTTTGAAAATTAATATATTCACTGATATCTTTAACAATTTCTTACTATACACAGGTTGGAAGGATGCTTGCTGGGAAGAATATAATTAGGTATCTGTGGTGGTTTAGAATTTAGTCATGTACAGGCAAAGATAACTCAGAAAAGTTTGACTATTAAATTCTATAAAGGCACAAATTGGAAGCCTATGTTTCCAATGATGCCTTTGTATAAAGCTTCTGATGAAGTAAATTATGTTGTGTTATGGCGGATATGTCATTGTGATTTTGGCTGCTGGTTACCTTGGCCTAGAAAATAGGATAAGATTAGATTTTGAAGGAGTCTCTCTTTGATAGTGCACTTTACTATTTGATTATAAAGTTTTGTTTACGTAGCATTTTTATTGTGGCAAAATACACACTATATGAAATTTACCATCTTTTTTTAAAAAAATAGTTTATTGTCAAGTTGGTTTCCATGTAACACTCAGTGCTCATCCCCACAAGAGCTATTAAGTACATTCATATTGTTGTGCGGCCATCACCACGGTCCATGTTCAGAATGCTTTTTATGTTGCTAAGTGAAAATCTATATCGATTAAAAATAACACCCCATCCTCATAGACCTGGCAACCTCCATTTCACTTTTGATATCTATGATTTTGACTATTCTAAGCACTTCTTATAAGTGGAATCCTGTAGCATTTGTTGTTTTGTGACTGGCTTATTTCACTTAGCATTATATCCTCAAGTTTCATCCGTATCGTAGCATGTGTTACAATTTCCTTCTTCTTTTTGACTGAGTAATATTCTACAGTATGTATATAAAATATTTTACTTATCTGTTCATCCATTGATAACCACTTGGGTTGCTTCCATGTTTTTAGCTGCTATGAATAATGCTGCTATGAACATGGATGTACAAATATTTCTGAGACCCTAATTTCAAGGGGAACTTCTAGATACAGTAATTCTATTTTTAATTTTTTGAGAAAATTCCTTACTGTTTTCTACAGTGCCTAGACCATTTTACATTTCTACCAAAAGTTTCTAATTTTTTGAAAAATATCCCATAAGCACTTGAGAGAAATGTGTATGCTGTTATGGGGTAGAGTGTTGTNAAGTGCCTAGACCATTTTACATTTCTACCAAGTTTCTAATTTTTTGAAAAATATCCCATAAGCACTTGAGAGAAATGTGTATGCTGTTATGGGGTAGAGTGTTGTTTATGTTTGTTGGATCTAGTTGATGTATTGCGTTGTTCAAGCCCTCTATTTCCTTATTTATCTTCTTTCTGATTGTCCTACCTCAGTGAAAGTGGGGTTTGATAGTCTCTATTCTTATAAACTATCTGTGTCTTCCTTCAGTTCTGTTAGATTTGTTTCACATATCTTGATGGTGTGGAATTTGTACATAAATGTTTGTATTATCTTCTCACTGTACTGAACCTTCTTTACTATATAGTATGTTCCAGTCTCTCTTGAAAACTTTTAACATTTAAGGTCTATTTTGTCCTATAATATAGCCACCCTTCTTCTTTTTTGGCTATTATTTGCATGGAATATCTTTCCCCATCCTTTCACTTTCAAACTATTTGTGTCTTTGGATTTAGTGTGAGCCTCTGGTAGGTAGCATGTTGTTGGATCATGTTTTTGTACCCATTTGCCAATCTTTATCTTTTAATTGGAGAGTTTAATCCAATTATATTTAATGTAATTACCAATAAGGAAGGACTTCCGCCATTTTACTATTTGTTTTTCACATGTCTTATAGCTTTTTTGGTTCCTCGTTTACTATTTTACTGTCTTCTTTTGTGTTTACTTGATGTTTTACAGTGAAATATTTAAATTACTTGCTCATTTTCTTTTGTGTATATGCTATAGTTATTTTCTTTGTGATTATCACGGAGATTATATTTAACATCCTAAAGTTCTAACACTATAATTTGAAATTATACTAGCTTAACTTACATAACATACAAAAAGCCTAAAATCTCTTTTCTTTTACTGTTCCTTCCCCACACTTTTCAGTTGTTTGTATCACAAAATTACATTTTTATACATTGTGTGTATAAGGTAAATGGCACTATAATTCTTGTCCTCAAAGAGATAACAGATGAGAGGATGGTGGACAGTATGCAAATATCAGGAGGGCACTTAGAAGTTCAGGTTTCAAGAGGAATACAAATTGGGGAATCAACTCTACTCTGAGGGTATAAGGCTTTCCTGAAAATGAAGCTTAAATTTAAAAGTATGAGTAAAGATACAGAAATAGGACTATGATTTCCACATGCCTGTCTATGAATGAGTACTGCTCCATAATGATGTTTACCACAAGAAAACAAAGAAAATATAAGGACCATATTATGAAGTTATTAAATATAAGAGATTTTGCTTTATTCTGAGAATGTGTCTCTCCTAATTTTTTGTGTTAAAATTGTCTCTCTTAATGATAACTATTTGCACTTGTGTGTGTATCTGCAGAAGGAGACAGTAAGAGAGAAAAAGAGAGACTGGTAAATAAACACTAAGAAAGAATGAAGCACAGAAAGAATGATATGCAAATGTGGCAAAATATGAAAAATTAATGAATCTGAATAAAGTGTAAATGGGAGTTTTTTGTATTATAGCTGTTGGTTGTTTGTAAGTTTGGTTATTTGAAAACAAAAAGTTAAGGAGTCCTTTCATTAATGAAAATAAGAGTATGGTAGTAGTAATTATTTTTATTTATAAAATTAAAGGTTGATAGCATTTGTCATCACTTGTGAAGTTCTACTGCTGTCTGAATTCCCAATAGCGGACATATTAGTTTCCTTCTGCTGCTCTAACAAATTGCTGCCAACTTGGTCACTTGAAACCTAAAAATTTATTATCCTACAATTTTGGAGGTCAGAAGTCCAAAATGGATATCACTGGGCAAAAATCAAGATGTTAGCCAATTTGTGTTCCTTCTGGGAGCTCAGTGAAAGAATTCATTTCCTTGCCTTTTTCAGCAAAAAGAGACAATCCTCATTCCTTTGATCATGGTCCCTTCCTCTATCTTAAAAGCTGGCAGGGTAGCATCTTCAACTACCTCTCAAACTTTGACTCTTCTGCTTCCCTCTTTCACTAATAAGGATCCTATGATAACACTGGGGCCACCCAGATAATCCAAGATAATCATCCCACCTGAAGGTCAGTTGATTAGCAAACTTAATTCCACCTTGCTGTATAACATAACAAACTCAGAGGTTCTGGTGATTAGGATGTGGACATCTTTGGAATAGTATTCTGCCTACCAGGTAAGGAATGTTGGAAGAACATTTCAGGCCACTGGATGGCAGTGGAAAGGTAGACATGGAATGGCATCAAAGGACACTGGGGTCGTGAGGAGAAGCCAGGTGGCGCAGAAGCTTTTAGGGCATGTCCAGAATCTGGCACTTCACGCACTAGGAAACCAGAGAAGGGTTTTGAGTGGAAACTGACATATTCAGATTTCTAGTCATTGAAGTTTTTCCCATCTTCAGTGGAGAAAGTAGGCTGGATAAGAATGGCTTCCTGAGTAGCAGGTCATGAAAATATCTTGTTCGGGTGAGAGCTGATGGTATTATGGACTTGGATTGTGGGGGGGCGGAGGGGGAAGAAAAGAAATAAATAGTTTTCCATTAGCCCTGGGAGAAGTGAGAAGTTGCGGCTGGATTCCCCAGGTGGCAGTGTCATCTTCAGCAAGATAAAGGTACTGCTTGGACAAAGGAATTGACAAGACTCAGGGAGTGACTAAATGGATGATTAGGGTTGAGAAGGGGTTTACGTGTCCAAAGCAGCAGAACTAATAAGATGTCTGGGTTTCATATATGGATTTGTTATTTGGAATTGGTTTTACAATTGTGTGGCTAATTAACTAAGCCCAAAGACCGCAGGCAGGCAGTCAGAGAGGGAAGATTATGAGCAGGCTGGAACCCCATGGGCATGGGCTAAAGCTGGTTGCTCACGGGCAAGCAGTTAAGAAGGAAGATCCAGGGAGAAGTGGGAATAATTACAGACTCAGCTTCTGTGTGGAGCCACTTGGCTCAGGGAAGTTCTAATTTCTCTGTTAAAGACTTGCAACTGATTGAGCCAGACCCACCCAGGATCTTGATTAAAATAAAGTCAATTGATTAAGGGCTTTAATTACACGTGAAAAAATCCCTCACAGAAGCACCTGTAACAGTGTTTGGTTGAACATCAAAGAGAAGGTGTGAGTATGCCACAAACTGGCTGTTACCTTTTTTCCATCCTCCACCTGTTAGAAGAGATACCTCTTGTAGATGATCCAAACCACAAACATATTGGAAAGGGAATTCTGGGGACTGTAGTTCAACCTAGCCAAGTGGACACATCACACAGCTATCACAGAAGAAAAGCAGTAAAGGGTTATCCAAAGATTCCTGATGGGGACGTGTCTTCAGGGAAACAGTCATGTCTATGAGGCACAATGAGTTACTCAGTGGGGAGATCCTTTTCTAGTTTATATCCTTTGTTGCTATCATGATCCCACAAAGAAAAAGATGGTGATAGGGAGAGTTAGATCATAGAAGGTACAACAACTCAAGTTCATTAAACCTCATTCTGGACATCTCTTTTCCAGTTTCTTGTGATTCAGTCCCCTATCTGCCAGAGCACCAGAGCTGATGGATGACATGGTGACTAAGACTTGTAGCTTTCCTCTGGAATTTCATTGTTTTGTGGTAATATTCACACATCTCGGATTCTTGGTCTCCTGGACACGCAATAAAAGTGGCATTTACTCTACTCATACCTCTGGGGTGTGTGCACAGGAAGCTGGAGCATGCATTTGAGGAGGGTGGTGGTAAATGTGGATGTAAGGCTAAGGGCAGATGGAAAGCCACAATCTCCACTTCCTCTTGCATCAGAGTACTCAGACACCCTGGCGTGGGCTCTGCTTGCTCTTGGCCACAGACATCCTTGTATCATATGAGACGGCATGCCTGTGCTTTTTGATGTCATCATTAGAAAGTTGGAAATGTACCTAACTCAAGCATCACTTACTTCTTAGAACCCATTCAACATAGTATCTTAGATCTCAGAGTAAAAAGTGCCCATGATGGTTTTTTTTTAAAATACATTTACTTCAAGTTACGGAGTTTAATGATTTTTAAAATTATGTTATTGATTCTGAAATTTAGAAAAATACCTGAAATCCCCATGTTTGAGCATGAAATATGTGCTAAGTTTTTTTTAACATACATCTTATTTTTTCTCCACAGCCAATCTAAGAGATGAGTATTATTATCCACACTTTGCAAATGAAGACATTGTCCAGGGTATTACTTTTAATAAATGGCAGAGTAAAGTGATGAACCTATTTCTATCTAAATCAATGATCCCGTTTTTTCCTCAATAACATACTGTGCATCTAAACCCTCATTGGCAGCCCATTGATTTTACCCCATTATCAGATTATACATATTGATCTTAATGATATTCTCTTGCAAATTAATAGAAAAGATTGTTATGCTCAAGTACTCTATTATTGAAAACTGGCATAAATATAAGAAAACAATAAACTAATAAGGAAAACAATATAAATGACAAGAGCAATAATCAAATTGAATTGTTGAGTAATGTTAAGGTCCTAATACTGCTTGATTTATTTAGACACACTTAATTGAGTGCCTATGATAAATAAAAGGATAATTCTGATGCAAATTCTGAACTAAAGCAGTTTTATGTCTGATTGGAGACAAATGTGACAAAGATTATCCTTGTGCATGATAGCAAAGGCTGGATACAATGAGGGAAGACTGGGAACAATTCTTTGGTGAGACAGAGGACAGGAATTTATAGAACAGGAACTAAGTGCCATGATACTGACACTGTCACAGTCTATCTCCCACATCGTGAATTTCTACAACTGTAAATACAGTCACTCCCAATCTGGGCTAACCAAGTGTGAGCCTGTCAGTTTACACAGTCAAAATGGCTGCCATGCAGTGATACAAACAGGAGCAATACAGTAAATCAAAGTGTCATCAATGGCTTTATAAAGGTAGGGCACTCACATGGCTTTTGCAAATTACCAGCATATAGTTTGGCTGATTCCTATTTTTGTCTGGATTTGCTGAATGCCTTACTCTATTGTCAGAGTTTGCACAAGCACTTAAATGGTGGTTAAGGGTGTGTGTGTATGTGTGTGTGTGCATGCACATGTGTGTGTGTGAGAGAGGGAGGGAGAGAGAGAGAGAGAAAGAGAAACACAAAGACAGAGGGGGATCAAAATCAGAACATCAAGGTGTAGGGTTGAAGGACAATAGCAACACAAATATAAATCTAGCCCTTATATATGGTCTGAATTCTATGTTATACTCCTATATTTGGTCTCTTATTCTTTCTTAGTTGATCTTTGTAGTTTCCTTGCTTCTGCAATTCTGAATTCATGGTTACACACTTCCAGTAATAAACTTGTCCATCAAGTTGACATTAGTGCTGTGCCAACTGGCTCTTACTCCCAGGTTTGCCTCCTAGTCTCAGGTCTGGGTTTCTCCCACCAGTTCTAGCTTGATATATGGCAGCCCAGTCAGGGAAGTGTTGTGGACATTTTCTGAGACATGGTGGCTTCAACCCCAACTAGAACCTCCTTTAAGACAAAGTGGCCATGGAGTTTAAGTTCACTTAGAAGCTGATTTTAAAAATCAGATATTTTCCCCTCCTTGCTGATAAAAGCTATATTATACATGGTGATTATGCACCAGGGAACCTTGCGGAAACAAATAGAAGCCAAGGTATAAGCTTAATATGGCTCCACCATCATATGTGGAAGGGTTTTGTGTTTTTCTAGGAAAAGTGTTGCTTTCCTAAGGCTCAATCCTTTCCTCAATTCAGCCTTGCAAGTTAAAACAATAATAATGTGACTTTGGGAACACAAGGGACTTGAAGAAATATTCCTTCATCTCTCGGAGGAAAACTCAGAATTGGGGAAAGCCACCTGAGCATTTCTTCCCGGAAACAGGACACAGTGTCATTTGAGAAGTCTGTGGGACACCACTAGAGAGGGGAATGCACAGATAAAAAGAAAAGTACAGGTGTGCCAGAAGAAAAGTCTGCCATCTTGTGCCACGTCAAGTTGGTTAGGCAAAAACCATGTTTTCCAAGCTCCAGTATCCTCACAGTGTTGAGTTGCATTTGACCAAAGATGAATTGAAGTGTGCTTTGGAAAGCAGGAATGAAAGCTTAGCCACTATGCTCTGAAAGTTGTTGTGACTCCCACAGCCTGGCCATGAGCTTCCCTTTTATAGGACCCATGTGGGTGGCTCAACACTGGCTTCATAGATAACTAGATGGTAAACCCTTTCATTTTCTGCTTCTATCTTGGACCTTCATTTCCCAGATCCTCTCACAGTTGTATCAGGTCAAATTATTATAGTAAATACCTAGACTCATAGCTGAGAGTTTTCCTGCCTCCCTGGGGTGACCCCTGACCTACATACAAGGGATAGGAAGACTAGATGTCTCACGTCAATTCAACACCATGAACAAAACCTACCAAGGGAAAGCTCTTGCTTAGCATTGGGAAAAGTGAGAAATTGGAACTTGAGTAATGGGGTGTTCATTTGTTCATTCATTCATTCATTCATTCATACACTCAACAGCTATGTACAAAGTTCTCAGAATGTGCTAGGTACTCTACGTGGTGAAGATAAAATTAAACTCAAAAAGGGGTTATACAATTCATTCTCCAAACCAGATCTGTTGGAGAGTTAAAGGGCATTAATAATAAATATAGCAGGAAAATAGGCATAAACTGGGACTTTGCTGGACAAATCAAGATACAGGAAAAAAGACAGGATTTGGACCATCATGGTGCTGACAATCAAGTCAGAAAGACAGGTGGTTTAAACGTGATCTCACAAATAAATGTAGACTTACAAGGTTGAGAAGGGCTACAAAGAAGGGGTTCACAGAGCTGAGATAGCACATCATAGATTGACTAGGAGGTCAAGAACACCTGCTGACTGCACTGGTATCCTTGGTGCTCCCTCTTTCTCCTCTCCCTCCTCCTCTTTCTTTTTCTTCTTCTCTCCTTCTCCCTTCTCCCCTCCCCACATGAACATTATGCAAACACTGATTGAGAGGGCTCAGCTAGGTTGCTGTGTCTGCAAATCATTCACATGGGGACATGGGTGCAGGTAAAGGCCATGTGAAAGCGTAGAAGTTAGATACTTGTGAGCTGGGGAGCATCTAGGTTGGAGAAGGGCTCTTCTCCTCTTGAAGTTAACTTGGTCGTGGTGAACAGGTCCTGATGTGGGTGGGAGAGAGCCTTTCCCACATATTTCATTTTGGAGATTTTTATCTAAACTACAGACCTCCCTCTTTGTTAGCTATTAGACAAGCTTTTAGTGTTCTCTTCTGTAAAATGGTTTATCTGAATAATAATATATCTCATAAGGCCGTTTTAGAGCTAAATAAGATGAAGAATTTAAATGCTTAGGTAATACTTGGCACTTGGTATCCTTGGTATGTATTACATAAAGAATACACTTTATGTAAATAATATTTCTTGTTATTGTATGATTTTTATAATTATTGGCTCATAACACTACTTAATGAAATTCTTTATATTGTTACTCCTCAAAGAAATATAAATAAGTACTAAAATGTTTTCATGTTTCTTTCATTTAATCCTTTATAGATGTAAAACATGATTATTGTCAAAATGTCTAAAATATTGCAAAAGAGGGCCATCTGAGTGGCTCAGTTGGTTAAGTGTCTGACTCTCCATCTCAGTTCAAGTCATGATCTCATGGTTTGTGAGTTCAAGCCTCACGTTGTGAGCACAGAACCTGCTTGAGATTCTCTCTCCCTTCCTGCTCACGCCCCACCTCAAAATAAATAAACTTAAAAAATAAAAAAATATATTACAAAAATGAAGAAAAATTATCTATATTTCTACATCTTAAAAATTTTTTAACATTTATTTATTTTTGGGAGACTGAGAGACAGAGCACCAGTGGGGGAGGGGCAGAGAGAGAGGGAGACAGAATCCGAGACAGGCTCCAGAACCTGACATGGGGCTTGAACTCACAAGTTGTGAGATCATGAACTGAGCCAAAGTCACCCAACCAACTGAGCCATCCAGGCGGCCCTTCCTATATTTTCACTCTCAAAGATAAATACTGCTAACACATTGATTTATTTTCTTTCTATCTTTTGCTGTGAATTTTTATGTGGTTGTGTTAAAGTATATAACATACAGTATATGCTGAATTATTTGAGTTTATTTTTTCTCACTTAAATATTACATGTATTCATTATAGAAAAACTAGAAATGCTGAGAAAATCCACACTCAAAATACTGAAAGTATACAACTGTTAATACTTTGGGTGTATTTTCGTATTGCCTTTTTCTATGCTTTTAAATAAGCATAGTTGAAGTCATACTGTGTACATTGATTTTTTAAGCATTAACAAGGGGGTATTTAGAAATTCTATATGAGAAATTTTGTAAACAATTCAGTAATAGCTAAAATCAGCCCCTGAGTAGATTTATTGGGGTTTTATAATTAAAAATCTCCAATCACTGCTGTCTTCACCATGAATTTAAAAGAGGCCAAAAATTATTATTTTTTATACATTTTTAAAGTTTGTTTATTTATTTTGAGAAACAGAGAAAGCAGGAGAGGGGCAAAGAGAGGGAGAGAGAGAATCCTAAGCACTGTCAGTGTGGAGCCCAACTTGGGGCTTGAACCCATGAACCATGAGATTATAACCTGAGGAGAAGTCAAGAGTCAGATGCTTAATCGACTAAGCTACCCAGGAGCCCCAAGAGGCCAAAAATTATCACTCAAGTAATTTACAATGGAATTGAGATTGCCTATGTATCTGTGGTTTTATGAATAAAGGAAACAAAACATTTAGTATTTCTTCTGATTCAGTGTCCCCAATACTCATGAGTGTTTAGCCATGGTTGACATAAGTAGGCACAAAATAAAAAAGTTTTATTTCACGTGTCATCCACCATGGCTGTGGGGTGATTATAAAAATATCACTATTTCTGTTACTAATCAAATGAAACCCAAGGGAAGTGATCTAGGGTACCCACCCCTAGAGTCTCAGAATGAGCCGATCAACATGAACCTTCTCAATGCTAGGTTTGGCATGAATGCTGAAGGACACTTCGGACCAGTCTTTCATACCACTGCAGTTGTCTGTAAATAATAAGATAAACAGATAAGTCAGACACATGTGGTCTGGGTTACTTTGTAGAGAGTGTTATATTGTGCTTTGTTAACATAAGTTGTGTTGTGTTAAGTATGCTGCATAGGCTACATGTTAGGTTTAAATTTTGATTCATTTCTCATCCAGTTGAAACTGTTCAAAATGCAAGAGTTATTTTCTGAGCAACTAGATGTCTGTCTTCCTCTTGAGCAACATCCTACATTAAAATGCCCAGGCTACCTAGCTACATGTGACTCAACTGTCCCTTATACTTAGAGTTGCGGAGATTAATGACCAAAGGCAACTTCTATTCAGTTTATTCCAGAAGCTTATAAAATTTTTCCTTACTTTTGACATTCAGTTTCCATCAGGATGTAGGTATCTTGTTACTGAGTATTCCTGAAACACACTAACACATTTTAAATTTGTATCCTCACATTTTAAAGCTCAAACTCAGCAAAGTCCATAAACATGAAAGTTGTTTTCTCAAACACACCTTTGATGATTGCTTCTATAGTTTCCCCACGTTCTCTTCCATATCACTTCTTTTATTTTTTACACTGTCAGTTCTGTATTTTACTGCCTCCCATGGAAAATTTAACTTTGTGATTATATTGCTAACTTCCTTCTAATACTTCCCTGTCCCATTTTTCTGTTGTTTGTGTCATTGTGCTGCCTTTTCTCCTCAGCCATTTCTCTCCTTCTAGCTTTTTCTTCTTTTCTATAAAGCTCATATTTTCTCATAGCCATTAACTGATGCCAGATTTCCACATTTTTCACTCCTATGTGGCTCTATAATAAATAATTTTTAAAGAAGTTTTTTATCTCTGAGTCTTCAGGATAATGGTACCTTCATCTAAGTCTGTTGCATTGAATGTTCACACAAACTTTAGCTTGCACTGAATGTTCAGACCCATTGTTAATTTACAGAAAGGATATAGATTACATTCTGTCTCTGTCAATGTGGTTGCTCATTGAAGCCCTGCTAAAATACTCTGTTGCTGACTGGCTGCTCTAAAGTTTCTGGAGCTCCTTTGGCCTTTGGTTTTAAGCTGGGTTCAACCAATGGGAGTCTTACAGAGGCTGTAGTATCCATTGCTCTGGCCCCTTTCCTGAGGCTGCTGGTTTCTGGCTATGTGTCTTGAATAAGGCACCCTTCACATACAGTTCTTTTTGTCCATATTCTGGCAATCACTTACTCTTCCCCTCTTCTTGCCTTTTAATGCCCATGGATAATGACAGCCATGTTGTTTTTAACTCCAATATACTCTGCTATCAATTTGGGTTTCCCTTACTTTTATAAATAGTCTTTCCTATCATGTGTCAATTATATTTCAATTTTATGCATCAGCTTGGCTAGGCTATGGTGCCCAGTTGTTTGTCAAAAGTTAGTCTAGATGTTCCTTTGTAAATATGATTAGCACTTGCAATCAGTTTACTTTCACAATTGGATTCTCCTCCATAGGATGAGTGGGCCTCTTTCAACAAGTTGGAAGCCTTAAAAACAAAAACAGATTTCCCAGAGAAAAAGAAATTCTGTTTCAAGACTGTAACACAGAATCACGCCTTACTAGCCTGCCTTACAGATTTCAGACTTGCTAGTTGCCACAATCTTATATAGCCAGTTCCTTAAAATAAATCTCTCTCTCTCTCTCTCAATAGAGCTCCAGGGTTCTGGAGAACCCTGGCTAATACATGCCTTCAAATGATCGTAATTTGAATGTGAAAAATCTGATTCCTGCAGGAGCCCTGACTACTATAAAGCCCTTGATAGCTACAGCTTGAGAGTGGTCTGAATTCCCCACTCCAACTCTCATTCTATCATTATTTGTCTTGGGAACTTCTTTTGTGCTAGTGTCTGGCATTGGACTGGGAAGATGTGGTCCTTGCTCTGTGAAGCTGTCAGATTCCTGGGAAGCCTTAAAACTGCAATAAGATAAAACAAATGTGATGGTGGACCAAGAGAGGTATCATAGGACATCGTCTCTTGTTGTGAATGTTAGGAAAGCTTCTGTGGGAAACCAGCTCCAGGTGGTGAGGAAAGGTATATAGGGTTATCCAGATGAAGAGAACTGGAGGGTTTCCAGACACCAGACCTGCCTGTGTGAAGCTTTTAAGGTAGTAATTTGGGTAGTAGATCCACCTCCTATATGTTCATACTAATCTTCCCAATCTCCCTAGCTTTCTGATGTTTTAAAGAGATAGACCACAGAAGAAACCTCACCCCAAGTCGGTCCTGCTTTCTGGGCTATTTCTGCAGCTGCATCCAGAGTACTTTATTTGGGCTAACTCCTCTCCCTGGACGTTCACCGTCAATCCTCCTTCTTGCTCAGAAGTTTTCTGGAAATTTCAGTCTCCAATGAATTTAAGTATAAAGATGCTACTACATTTTCAAAGGCACATGTAGTACTTCAGTTGGTGTTTCCTTGTAGATAAGAAACAATGGTCCAGTTTTCTGACTGGTACCATCCTTACCTTTCTCAGCCAGAAGCACACAGTAAGTTTCCATCAGTTTTATACTTAATGGAAATTCCCTCAAATCCTGGAAACCTTTGCCTATCAGTTCTACTTTTCAGAGCCGTATGAGTCATTATTAACTGATGGATGGGTGGATGGATGGATGGATGGATGGATGGAAGAGTGGACTGATGCATGGATGGATTGATTTTTGGCTAGAAAGATCAGAAAGTGAAGCAAAATGTTAGAGGAAGCTAGGAGAGGTTTCTTCAGAACCTGTTAGCCAGATGTCATTTTAAAACATGAAGCCCGAACCCATAGTGTTTGATAAGGGGATGACATTCAGTTTCATTTATAGATGTTAAGTCTGCCTATTAAAGCAGAGTCTTGATTGAATAAAAGAGGACTTTCCTTGGATACTCTAGATAATTGCCTCAATTGTCCCTTTAGTGAACATATTTTGCAAAAATAGTGTTCGAGGGAGTGGGGGATGGTAGGTCTAATTGGTGAGACTGGTTTTATAAGCAGTCTGCTTTCATCTTGCTCTTCTTTGGAAATAATGAGGTTTGTAAAATCACTGTAAATATATGTCTGAACATGTAACCCTCCTCACCTCTCTCTCCTCATGATTTCATAAGCAGCTGGTGCTGCCGTGGCAGTTTAACAGAATAAACTGCTGTTTGGGGGACATCTGTATCCAATATAGACTATCTCTGGCATGTCTGGGTCCCTTCTCTGTGTGTAACATGATGGAAAGCAGGCTCTGAGTTTTGAGTCCTTGCCCCATGTACTTCTCCATATCATGAAGTGAACAGCCACTTCCTTGCCAAGGTTTGTAAATGCGGAGGGGATTTTCATTTTCTATCAAGAGGATGAGATTTTCTTCCTCCCTGTGATTGCAGAAGTCCTTATAGCTGGCATTTTGCAGAAAGTGGGAAGAAAAGGGCTCTGGGTTCTCTATTGTACCATCTGCTCTACAGCCTCATAATTTCAAAAACACAGTGAGTCCCAACTTTTCATGTTGGTTTTGTACATAAGAACAATAGACATAAAACAAGCCATACTTAATACCCAACACTGAACAAGATTGTGTGATGCCTATAGAGGAAAGATTCATATCCACATGGCAGGTTTGTTCTCCATTTTTCATTCTTAAATTTCCCTTTCAAAGAAATTAATTTATAAAATAGTTTTAGAAAGTATACTTTTGCTTACAAATTCTGATGAATTACTTGAAACGAATCAAAAGTAGATTAATGTACTTTAACTTGATCTTGTCCTATTTAGAATAGAAGAGTTTGCCTCACAAAGAGAGGATTTAACAAAGTTGATGTTCTTCATTAGTGGTTCTCAGTGTGTGGTCTCTAAGTGAGCAAAATCAGCATTCCTTTAAAATTAGTTGGGGATGAAAATTCTCTGCCCCATCAAAATCAGAAGGTCCTCGGCTGTCACCCATCAATCTGTGTTTTAAGAAGCCCTTTGAGTGATTCTTGTGCACTCCAAAATGGAGGAACGTCCAGTCCCCAAAGCGTGACTGGAGAAGCAGAACTGAAAGTCAAGTTAATGCCTCTACAGCGAAGCCCAAGAGAAAGAAGTGCCTGAGAGGTCCAGGTAATCCTCTGACTGAGTGATGGCTCTGGCCACGTTTGTTTGTTTAGGCAGCGACAAAGTAACTTTGCAACGGGTCTACGCTGTCTGTGAGAAAGTGTTCTGTTCTCCATGACTGGAGTGTTCTGATTTAGCTGTATTAATTTAACTAATCTTCACATGTGATAGGTGCTGTCATCCTTACTTCAAGATGAGGAAACTACAGTTAGTGCCGTGTCCATGCCACACAGCTTAATCAGCAGTGGAGGCACGCTCCTGCCCAGGATCTCTGGGGTTTAGAAATGGCCACCTCTCCATGTGTAGCAACATGGATGGACCTTGAGGGTGTTATGCTTAGGGAAATAAGTCAGGCAGAGAAGGACAAATATNTAGAGATCTCTCACAAGAAACTCAAGAGCTCTCTAGAGGTAGGGTCTGAAGCTGTACTTGCTCCCAAACGTACAAAATTATGGAAGCTTCTCAGAAAAGCTAGACTACAACTTAATATGACACGGATCTTGTGTTCTCTGAGACTTAAGCATCTTTGTCCCTAGAATCACACTTAATTATAGCATAGGTTCATGTAGGCAAGTCCATTTCTCAGGGTTACAGTTCACTCTGATGGAATACTTATATTTTATTCTGAATGCAATGTTTTTCATAAATTTTAATTTCCAAGTTCAGAGTTGCTGATGACTAGAAAGTACTGCATCCCTGTGGAATGAGAATAAAGCTCCTGGTTGGTCTCCTGAGAATCTCCTGAGAATTATTTGAAGTGTATAGAGTAAGCCTGCTTGTGAAGCTTAACTTGTGAAGCAGATATGTTTAGAGTTTAGATTCCTTCTGCTCTATGTGATAGAAATCTGTGTAAGGGCACACTTTCATTTAGCTATAATGAAACCAGATGCAAAGCTCAAATATTAAACTTTCTCCTGGATTGACATCTTGGAGCAGTATTATATTGTGATATCATTGGTAAGAGCATTTTATTGTATTATTTTGTGTATCCATGTTTTTGAGGGGAAAATAATCAGGAAAAGTTTAGTGTGGGAAAAGTGTGGAATTATGATATATTAAAGATTTACTCTTTACTTCCTTCTGTTGGTTTATAGTCATTATTTTTAAAAATATTCATTTATTAATTTTTAATTTTTTAATGTTTTATTTATTTCTGAGAGAGAGAGAGACAGCGTGAGCAGGGGAGGGTCAGAGAGGGAAGGAGATACAGAATCTGAAGCAGGCTCCAGGCTCTGAGCTAGCTGTCAGCACAGAGCCCGACACGGGGCTCGAACCCACAAACTGTGAGATCATGACCTGAGCGGAAGTTGAACGCTTAACCGACTGAGCCACCCAGGTGCCCCTCATTTATTTATTTTTAAATTCCAGTAATTAACATAGTGTTATACTAGTTTTAGGTGTACAATGCAGTAATATTATACATTACTCAGTGCTTATCACTGTAAGGGTATTCTTATTCCCCTTCATCTGTTTTGCCCATTCTTCTATCTGCCTCCTCCTCCCCCACCCTCCCACCCCCCACCTCTGGCAACCACCAGTTTCTTCTCTATATTTGAGTCTGGTTTTTTGTTAGTCTCTTTTTCTCCTTTGTTTGCTTTGTTTCTTAAATTCCGCATATGAGTGAAATATGGTATTTGTCTTTCTCTTGACTGGCTTATTTCCCTTGGCATTATATTCTCTAGATCCATCCATGTTGCTGTAAATGGCAAGATTTCATTCTTTTTTATGGCTGAGTAATATTCTGTTCTATATACATACCACAACTTCTTTATTCATCTGGGCTGAATTCATCTGGGTTAAACGCGGGCTGCTTCCATAGTTTGGCTATTGTATGTAACCCTACAATAAACATAGAGGTACATATATTCCTTCGAATTAGTGTTTTCATATCCTTTGGATAAATGCCCAGTAGTGTGACTCTGGATAGCATGGTAGTTCCATTTTTAATGTTTTGAGGAAACTCCATACTGTCTTCTACAGTGGCTGCACCAGTTTGCATTCCCAACATGAGGGTTCCTTTTTCTCCACATCTTCACTATCACTTAGTTAGCTATTCTGACAGCTTATTTTATTTTATTTTATTTTTTAAAAGCTTATTTACTTACTTTGAGAGAGAGAGAGATTGAACTCAAGCGGAGAAGGGGCAGAAAGAAAGAGAGGGAGAGAGAGAATCCCACGCAGGCTCCATGCTACCAGCAGAGAGCCCAATGCGGGGGCTCAATCTCACAAACTGTGAGATCATGGCCTGAGCTGAAATCAGGAGCTAAACACTTAACCAACTGAGCCACGCAGGCACTTTGACAGGTGATTTTAATTTGCATTGTGGTTTTGATTTGCATTTTCCTAATGATGAGTGATATTGAGCAAATTTTCATGTGTGTGTATGCTTTTTTTGGAGAAATCTATTCATGTCTTCTGTCATTTTAAATTAGAATTATTGTTATTATTATTATATTTTGGTGTTGAGTTTTATAGCTTTTTAGAGATTTTGGATATTCACCTTTTATCAGATATGTTATTTGCAAATATATTCTACCATTTGGTGGGTTGTCTTTATTCGATTGGTGGTTTCCTTCCCTGTGCACAAGCTTATTTTTTAATGTTTATTTATTTTTGAGAAAGTGCGAGACACAGAGTGCTAGCAGGGAAAGAACAGAGAGAGAGAGACACACACACAGAATCTGAAGCAGGCTCCAGGCTCTGAGCTGTTAGCACAGAGCCCGATGTGGGACTCGAGCTCACAAACTGTGAGGTCATGACCTGAACCAAAGTCAGATGCTCAACCGACTGAGTCATCCAGGTGCCCTGCAAAAGCTTTTTATCTTGATGTGGTCCCAATAGTTTATTTTTGCTGTTGTTTCTCTTGCCAAAGGAGACGTGTCTAGAAAAATGTCTCTAAGGCTGATGCCAAAGAGATTACTGCCAATGCTTTCTTCCAAGAATTTTATGGTTTCAGGTCTCACATGTAGGTTTTTAATTCATTTTGAGGTTATTGCTGTGTATGGTAACTAAGTGGTTCAGTTTTATTCTTTTGCATGTCCCTCTCCAGTCTTCCCAACACCATTTGTTGAAGAGACTTTTTCCCATTGTGTATTCTTTCTTCCTTTGTCATGGGTTAATTGACCATACAATTGTAGGTTTATTTTTGGGCTCTCTCTCTGTTCTGTTCTATTGATCTGTGTGTCTAATTGTGTGCCAGTACCATACTGTTTTTATTACTACAGCTTTGTAGGATGTTTTGAAATCTGGGATTGTGGTGCCTCCAGTTTTGTTATTCTTTCTCAAGATTGCTTTGGCTACTAAAGGTTTATACCCATCATTTGGACAGTTCCTTCCTGATACCTAACTTGGGCAGCCCAAGTCACAAAGATTTTTCTCTACTTTTCAAGGAGATGTGGCCAGAATCCACAAGCCTGGGCTCCCCTTTCTATCCAACTACCACTAAGAAGAGTGGGTGCTCACTGCTTCTTCCACAAGCCCTAGTCAGTTTTTGCTCACTTCTTCCACATCTGGCTGTGGTCTACTCTGTTCACTTGCTCATAACAGCTAGGAATGCTCAAGTGGCTGTCTGAGCACAGTCCATTGGTGTGGCTCGTGGGTTGCTTCTGTCCTCATTGATGAATGTGGCCCTAGCCATCAGCCATGGTTAGAATACTTATCAGGGTTGCCCTGGTCTCTCAGGCTGCTCTTTCTCCTGGGCTTACCGGTCACCACAGTGCCACTGCTCTCTCCCATGTTTTGTCCTTGTTTTTCTTGTATGTAGAAGAGGAATTGGGGCACAGTATTTCAGGGCTGAGAACACCAACATGTTTGGTGGCTAGACTTCCTGTTTCACCAGAGTTCCTGGTAACATTACTGTGCCTGTTTAGGAGCTGGCTTCTTTGAGTACAAAAGTGATATGCTACCAACACAAAAAAGCAGACCAAATTTAAAACAAGTTGGTGTGGTATAAAGTAAATCCCAAAAGATTAAGTTAACTCTGAAGTTTTCAAAACTGCACCAAGCCCAGTTAACTGCTTAGTCAGTAGGTGAAGAATACATGCATTTAAGCAGCAAAGCCCATTCCTGAGCCATAAACATGTTGAAATAAAACTTAAGGATATTTTTAAAAGAGTTTCATCTTGATATTCGAGATATAGTATACAGATTGCCTTAGACTAGGAAAGAAAATGGAAGGAATTCACACAAAGTTTTCTAGCATAATTCTTTTCCTTCATAGAAGACCATCTTGGAAGCCAAAAACACTTTATTTTTAGGAACTTTTCAGAGAATACGCTACTCTGAACCAAGTTTGTACCTTATAGGCAGTGTATTCATCAAGAACTTAATTGGAAAAAGAAAATAAATAAATCAGTAGTTGAATGAAACCTTACCACTTTTGAATCGTCGTCAACATTCTTGAGTTCAGCATGGCACCTGAAGGTGGCTTCAGTGATATTATAATTAAGAAGGCAGAAATCCATGCAAATAAAAGAGAAATGAGCAGGACTTCTTGGAAACAACCATGGAGAGCTGGTGGGACAGAACATGAAAGCAGATGTAAGATCTTTCTGGATTTGCACTCTGAACAATTTTTGGAAGTACAGACAAGTTACTTATCCTTTTATAGGGCTTCAAAGTTGACAAAGTACTTTCCTTTATCATCCCTCATTCTATAACCAGTAGGAGTTCTTGGTCAAATTCCTACGTGTGAGGGATAAAGCCCTTGAGAAAGGATTAAGAGACTTATCCAGGGTTGTATAGCCAATAAGTCATAGAACTGATACTTTATAAATCTATATTATTTATTTGTTTGTTTTATTTATTTATTTTAAATTTTCTTTAATGTTTTATTTATTTGTGTGTGTATGTGTGTGTATTTGTGAGAGAGAGAGAGAGAGAGAGAGAGAGAGAGACAGGGGAGGGTCAGAGAAAGAAGGAGACACAGAACCTAAAGACCAGCTACAGGCTCTGAGCTGTCAGCACAGAGCCCAATGCAGGGCTCGAACCCACGAACTGTGAGATCATGACCTGAGCCGAAGTTGGATGCTCAACTGACTGAGCCACCCAGGAGCCCCTTATTTATTCATTTTAAAGAGAGAGTATGAGTGGGGAAGAGGAGCAGAAGGAGAGAGAGAAGATCTTAAGCAGGCTCTATGATCAATGTGGAGCCTGAGGCAGGGCTTGATCCCATGACCCTGGGATCATGACTTGAGCTGAAATTAACAGTCCGGTGCTCAACCAGCTGGGTCACCCAGGTACCACAAGGCATAGAACTGATACTTTTGATGCCAGGACTATTGGTGACTCCATGACTCCAAGCCATCTCAAGATATGGCAGTGAGCAACCATATTTTGGCCATTGCTTCTTTGTTCCAACAAAATGATGAAGGAAGTACTTACAGGAAGCAGTTAGTAGTAGTAAATGGGGTGCATGATGATGACCAAGATGGCATTGTCTTATCCACCATTCATACTTCTTGATCCCTCTGGACAAAAAATAGTAGCTGATGAACTATACTTATCAGTCCTGCTATCATAACAAACACTAATACAGGGACACACCATCCATCAGTTCTGATGTATATAAGTCTGGCACCTGGATACTTGAGTCAGCAATTAAACATCCTACTTTCTTCACTGAAAGGTTTGCATCTTTTCATGGATGATTTCAACTGATATCTTGAGGAAAAACATCACCATGTACATTTAAATAGCGATCAGAAGAGAATGGGAATAAGCCCTCATTTATCAAAGTTGGCCATTGGCATAATACCATGGAAATATTTGGAATAATTCTGTCTGCAGCACATTTTGAAGATGATAATAAAAGCTGAGTGTCATTAGCAACACCATCTTTGGATGCATAAATATTTATATCCCCTTGATGAAAAGGAAATACTACTCTAATTTAAAAAAAAAAAAAAAGAAGAAGAGGGAAGAAAAGGAAATAGCTGTGTGTTGTTAGCTTATCTACAGAGGACAACTTTTTCCTGTATCTGAAAATCTACCCACTGCCTCTCCCCATGCCCCCACCCACCCCAACAGTCTTCACTTTACTAGATTGTAAGATCAAAGTAGATGTTGGAAATGTTATTCAGATAAGATTTCAGCAGAACTTTACTGCCGCAAAAATCTTCTGGGTCACGTGTGCTCCTCTGTCTTTTTTGCGGGAAAGCAAGAAGGATGTGTTAGTGGGATGTACCATGAATATGACCTGCAGTGCACGCATTTTAAGATCTCTCCCCAGACCACAGGAGACGGTCTTATTCCCTCTACCAATCTGCAGGTTTAGAAAATCAATTTAACATACACAGGGTTTTAAAACAATTCCAAAAGATGAACAGAAGATGATGATTGCTGGGTTTGAGCCATAATGAATATGACCAGCTGTGGTATTGCAGAACTGAGTGGAGAAACACACACCTTGGGCCTTAGAAGAAACACCTCGACTTTGATACTCCCTCCCCCTGTTAGCATTACCTTAAGGTTCAGAACAGTGAGTTTTTGATTCGGCTGACCAGGCCTTAGATACTTCTAGAAGTTCACTTGGGATATAGCCAATACCTTTAACATGATTGGTTTTTGTCATTATATTCCCAGCGTTCAGCCTCTGCACAGTTTCATGCCTTCAAACCAAACTGTGGACACTTACAGTTTGATCCCAATTATGAAAATATTAAAGACTTTAGTTTTTATTCTTTTGGGGGAGGATATAATAGTGAGTTAATTAACTAGGACTGTCATTGCTAAGTACCACAGATTGGGTGGTTTACACAACAAAAAATTTATTTTCTCGTGGTTAGGGAGATTAGAAGTCCAAGATCATGGTGACCACAGGATTGTTTCTTCTGAGGCCTTCCTCCTTGGCCAGTATATGCCTGTCTTCTCCCAGTATCTTCACATAGTCCTTCCTTTGTATTTGTCTATATCCAGACTTCCTTTTCTTATAAGGATATCAGTCATATTTGATTGCAGTCCAACCTAATGAACTCATTTACCTAATGAACCTATTTACCTCTATAAAGGCTCTATCACCAAATACAATCACATCCTGAGTTATTGGGAGTTAGGACCCCAACATAGGAATTTTGTAATGGGAAGACACAATTCAGAACACGAAAAATAATATCCAAATTTGCTCAAAGGAAGAACAAATCTGAATCATCTCCTGCTGGCTCCATGATTTTCAAAGAAGAGCACATATAAAGACAGCATCTTTCTCAAGATACTGGACGGGTATGCTAAGAGTCCTTCATTTTCAACAGTGCCATTGGAACTGAGTGACAATGCTTATGCACAAGGGCCTGAACTCTGGAGCTTGAGTCAAAAATCATTCGCTCTTGGCTGAGGCTGTCATAATTTACTATTTATTTGGAATATAAATCATGTCTGCTGCAAAAGGATTAGAGGTGGTATATAATTCTAAATATATTGAAAAAGAGAAGAGTAATCATATGAAATATAGAGACAGAATAGATGTTACTAGCTAACTAGAAAGTGCTAAAGAATATAATTTGGCCTTAATTATTTTCTGAGTTTCCTGAAACAAAAGAAGACAGGGAGATATACTGAGATATGTCAACTTCATGGACTATTAAAAGAAAGCAGGCAAGCTTGCCTGCAGAGTAAATTCTTTTCTTTCTGGAACTAAACCCAAGGAGAAATTTATTGCGTGAGACATTTTGCAGAGACCTGAGTGAATTAAGAGTGTCAGATGTTGAATAAGGGATAGTGGATCATAAAATAGACAATGTCTTCAAACAGGTTTAATGAAAGTAATTATTTATAATAAAAACTGTCTTGTAGCTAACTTTCATGTTATAAGGGGAACATTTGGCATAATCCATAACTTCGGGGAAATAAAATCCTTCAGCAACTCCATTTTCCCTGTGATATTTGAAGGCACTGCTAGTGGAAGAAAGGAATCTCGAGATAGTGAATAAGCTACCACATTACAGCAAGGCCTGGTATTCTGTCTTGGGCCATGCCGGGCCATGTCTAGACATGATCTTGGCTTAGGAGCTACAAAACTGAAAGACTTTTCAAAAAAAATGCAGAGCTTTCTTTCTTTTATTTCTTCTCTCCTCTTCCTTCTCCCCCTATTTCTGCTTTTCTCTTCTTGGTTCCCAAGAGGCAGAGATTAGAAGAGGCAGTCCATAACATGACTGAATAAGAGCTGAATGGCTCTCAAGAATGGGATGCTATGTATCTGATGTAGCCAGCCTCCAAGATAGCCTCCCAGTGATCCTTGTCTTCTGGAATTCACGGCTTTTGTAATTCCCTCCCACATTGTATCAGGGTCAGTCTGTGTGACCAATAGGACACACCAGAGGTGATGGCATGTCATTTCAAGACAAGGTCATTTAAAACATGTGGCTTCCTGCTTGCTATCTGTATCCTCTTTCTTGGATCACTCTCTCTGGGGGAAACCAGTCACTGGGCCATGAACAGCCCCATGGAGCGGCCCATATGGCAAAGGCTTCCTGCCAGTAGCCATGAATGAGGTTCTAAGTTGGTTCTCCAGCCTGTCAAGCCTTCACATGACTACAGCCAAGGTCAATATCTTAACTGAGAGACCCTGAGCCAGAACCATCCAGCTGAACTACTCCCAAGTTCTGTGAGATATAAAACTTGTGATACGGTGTTGATAGGGTTCTGTGACCTACAGGAAGTGTGAGATAATAAATGTTTGTTGCATTGGGTTGCCAAACATTGGGCTAATGTGTAATCTGTAATAGGAAGTTAATAGCAGAATTCAGTTGCAAATTGTTTGCATTGCTGCAGTGGAAATACATTCTCTTTCCTGCTGAAATGCCAAAACCCCAGAGAAGATTTCCCTAATCATTCTATCTAAAATAACACCTCCACTCCCTTGGGCATGCACCCTACCCTTAATCTACTTTAGTTTCCTTCATAGTCCTTATCACACAAGCTATTACATTATATTTTTGTTTACTGCCTGCCTTTCTTTAAACGAAATAAGGTTCACAAGCATAGAGAATTGTTTGCTCTTTTCACATTTTCAGTACCTAAGAAAGCGCTTGGTACATAGTTGGAGCTCAGCAAATATTGGCTGAATAAGCTAAATGAGTAATAAAGTCTGTGATAATTGTTGGCCTACAATGCTGGGAGGAGCCAGTGCCACCAGAGGAAATGGCTTAAGAGATGACCGGAGGGAATCTGCTGAGAGCAGGGTCAGCCAGGATCCAAGGGATCCAGGTGGCAAGTAGTCTCTGTGTGGCTTTCCAGAAATTTCCTCGGGAAGAGAACTAACAGGCAGTAGTGACTCCAGAATTTCTATAAGGAGGTTTGGTTAGAAGGCAATCTGCTGGAGAATGAGTTCTCCTAGCCTCTTAAGGAAGGTTGAGAAAAGCTGAAGTGTCCATAACAAAGCGAGTGGTTTGATGGAGGCTTGGCTCTAGTCCTTCTGTGTAGTATCTGCTCCAGTAGTGGGTAGTATTGCCAGCGTGGATAGGTGAATGGACAGCTCTGTATGGACAGGACGGGCCTTTGAGGTTTTTGCCGTGTATATAGCACAGGAAATAATACCTACTCTATTTTGTGGTCCTTGTCAGTAAATCTAGATCCTGCTTCAGTTTGCTTGGAGTTGTCTTTGCTCTTTTTGTCTTTGAACGCACATCCAATCTGTAGGCAAATCCTTTTGGTGTTTTTCTCTGCCACCTTAGTTGAAACTAGCCTCATCTCTCATTCAGATTGTTGTCACAGTTTCCTAGCCAGCCTCCCTGCTCGGACCCTGGTGTCACTGTTAAAACACAAGGCCAGAGGCCACCCTTTAAAATATATCAGATTGGGGCGCCTGGGTGGCTTAGTCGGTTAAGCGTCCGACTTTCGCTTAGGTCATGATCTCGCGGTTCGTGGGTTCGGGCCCCGCGTCGGGCTCTGTGCTGACTGCCGGCTCAGAGCCTGGAGCCTGTTTCAGTCTGTGACTCCCTCTCTCTCTGACCCTCCCCTGCTCGCGCTGTCTCTCTCTCTGTCTCTCTCCTAGAAATAAATAAAACATTAAAAAAAATTAAAAAAAAAAATCAGATCGTATTATGTATTCTGTTTGAAATTCTCTAGCCTCATTGGAAATAAAAGCCAAACTCCTTACAATGGCACCAGCCTCACACAAGGGTCCCCATTACCTCTGAGACCCCGTCTTCCACCCCCTTGCGCCAGGCTTTCTGCCCCAGCCATGCTGGTCTCCTTGTCGTTCCTGGAACCAGCCATCAGGCTCTATGCTCCTGCCTCAGGGGCTCTGCATTTGCTTTTCCATCTGCCTGAATCACTCTTCCTGCAGATGTCCACACTGCCTGTTCCCTAAACATTCTCTTTCCTGCTTTCTTCTCCAATGTCACCTTTTCAGTGAAGACTTTTCCAAACATTCTTTTATTTTTATTTCGTTAAAAAATTTTTTAGAGAGAGAAAGAGTGCAAGTGGGGGAGAGGAACAGATGCAGAGAGAGAGAATCTTAAGCAAGTTCCATGTTCAGCATGGAGCCGGGTATGGGGCTTGATCCCATGACCCTAGGATCATGACCTGAGTTGAAATCAAGAGTTGGATGTTCAGTTGACTGAACCACCCAGGTGCCCCTGATCATTCTTCTAAAGATGAAAACCTCTTTACACTGGACTCCCCATCCTCCTTCCTTGCTGTATTCTACACCACACAGAACTTCTCATCCTCATTGATATCCACCTTCTTAACCACACACACACACACACACACACACACACACACACACACGTATATACACACAAATGTAATTCATTTATTTTATTTTGTTATTTGTCTGCCTCTAACAGACAAGTGCCTTTCAAAATTGAATCTGAGGATTCTGTTAAAATGCTGAGTGTGAATCTTTAATATCCCAGGTGTTGGTGATGCTGTTGACTCATGAACCATACATTGATAAGCAAATTTCTAGAACTGTGCTGTCCAATGCAGCCTCACTACCACACGTTTCGTCGTGTTAAAATTTACTAACATTAAATACATTTATTTTTATTTTTTTAAATTTTCTTAATGTGTATTTATGAGTGTAAGAGAGAGAGACACATACACACACAGCACAAGCAGGGGAGGGATATATGGAGAGAGGGAACACCAAATCCTGAAGCAGGCCCCAGGCTCCAAGTTGTCAGCACAGAGCCTGATGTGGGACTCAAACTCATGAACCACGAGATCATGACCTGAGCCCAAGTTGGATGCTCAACCAACTGAGCCACCCAGGCGCCCCAACATTATATAAAATTTAATATTCAGTTCCTCAGTCAGGGTAGCCACACCTCAGATGGTCACTAATCACATGTGACTGGTAGTTACCTTACATACAAGACAGCACAGATACAGAACATTTTATTACTACTCGAAGTTCAAATAGGTAGCCCTACCCTAAAACTACTCTATATGGTAGCCACATCTGATTATTTAAATGTAAATTAATCAAAATTAGATAAAATTTTTCTTTTTTTTATTTTTTAGAAAGAGAGCATGCAAGTAGGGGGGGTGTGTGTGGGAGAGAGAGAGAGAGAGAGAGAGAATCCCAAGCAGGCTTTATGCTCAGTGCAGAGCCCACAGTGGGAATCAATCCTATGACCCTGGGGTTATGACCTCAGCCAAAATTAAGAGTCACTCATCCAACTGAGCTACATAGGCACCCCAAAATGAGATAAAATTTTAAAATCAGTTTTTTCATTGTGTGAGTTCATTTCAAGTACTCAATAGCCACATGTGGCTAGTGGCTGCTCCGCCGGTGGACAGCAGAGATACAGACTATTTCTATCGCCACAGAAAGTCCTGTTGGATGGGATGGCTTTAGAATCCAAGCTCTATGAGGTCATGGAGTTTTGTCTGTCTAGTTCAGGCACTGGTCCATCTCCAGTGCCTAACACAATAGAATCCTTAAATTGGCCTTCAAGAAATATTTGTTGATTTGAATCGAAATGCCATTTACATTTTTGTCTTCCCTGAACAGATAATGAGTGTCTTGAGGGCAGAACTTGTGTTTGCTTTTCATTATTTCTCCAACATCTATTGATGGAAGACCTTCAATCAACATTCACTGGATTGAATGTTCAGAACACTTTAAACTTTCCAGCTCCTGAGGGATCAATGTGTTTCCACATACATATAGTTAACTGGGCACAGGTAGAGACTCTCGTTTGTGACTCTAGTCTTTCTTCATAGTCAGACATGGAGAGGGCCCAAGGGTTGCTGCCTTTTACTCTTTAAAAAAATTTTTTTTAAATGTTTTATTTATTTCTGAGAGGGAGACAGCATGAGCAGGGGAGGGTCAGAGAGAGAGGGAGACACAGAATCTGAATTAGGCTCCAGGCTCTGAGCTAGCTCTCAGCACAGACCCCGACGCGGGGCTCGAACCCACGAACCGTGAGATCATGACCTGAGCTGAAGTCGGACGTTCAACCGACAGAGCCATGCAGGCACCTCATCTTCCTTTTACTCTTTGGGAGAAGAACTGCTCAAGTCAGCTGCGGCAATCAGTCCTTCTGGTATCCCTGAGCTGGTGCAAACTCTGATCTGAACAAACTACACCCAACAGGCCCTCTCTTCCTGTGCAGTACTCCACACTTCCACATGTGCCACCTAAAAAAAGGTACTTCATTCTAAAATAGTAGCAACATAAGACCTACATCAAGTGTTTCTTTGAGATCTTTAGACCATTTCACATCTTGAGCACTTTAATTTGTCCCTTTCCATAATCAGATCTAACTGCTCTGTGCAAAAGAAAACACTAAGAGGCAGCACATACAAAAATTTAGCTGTGTTCTTTGGAAATTATTTCCCTAGAATGCTGGCTACTTGATTATCAATGGTATTCATCCAGCTCTATTTTTTTTCCAGAGAAAAGGTCTGGCTAGAGAATTTTAAAATCAGTACAAAAGATACATTTCACTACTACCACATTGGAAAAAATATTGTGTTTGGCAAAGAGGAGACTTTGGGATGCCACCAATAAATATCCTCATGTTCAGTCTCAGTAACCAGAACTGGGAAGGAAAATCAGGCCATGAAGTCCTGTCTGCGTCCTAATTCAGATGGGTTATTTATCTCCTTGGCTTTCTCTTCCTGCATTTCAATTTTATTGGCAGAGTCAAATGTCTTTTTTGTCCTCATTCCAGCATCGGTAGAATATCTTTATTCTTTTATTCTTTTTAGTTGGACAGACTGGCAAGATTTAGAGTAATTTTGACAAAAAGAGAGGGCAGATGCAATGCTCAATATTTTTGATAGATGCAGCTCCATTGCTGTTTTGTTCTGGGCCTTGAAGCTAATGTGTCTCATAGAGCTAAATAAAATATGAAGCAAGTGAGTGTTTCAAGAACACCAGAAACTTTTATGAGATAGCATCAGTGTTGGGTGATCCTTGACTAAATATATACACATGTGTGTATGTATACTTATCTATCTATCTATCTATCTACCTACCTACCTATCATCTATAATCTATCTATCTATGTATCTATCAGCTATGTTTTATATGAAAATCAGCCCACCATATAAAATATGAACAATGATAATACGTCCAAAAGCTTAACTCCTTCCCCACAATGTTGTCAAATCCTCTAGTACAGAAATTAAGCGACACTTCCAAACATTCAAAGAAAATCAGTGCCAGAGGCAGGAAGCAAATTCAGGACTGTCCAGTCCAAATCTGATAATAAATTGACTTGATCAGACCTGAGTGTGTTATAAAAGTTTAAAGGAAATCTTTCCTCTATGTGTCTATAATATGTGCCAGGGCAGAGTTGGTCAGTGTCTCCGTGTTTGCTCTTGTGGGGTCTGTAGAGTGGGGCTTTTTCTTAGTATGAAACCAGATTGAAGTTCTGCTACCATGGAGACTTCTAGATCAAGAGAAATGCTGAGGGAGACATTAAGAATTTATTTTAGAAATCCCCTTGGAGACATCCCAAATGCTGGACCAAGGTAAATTCAGGGACATTTGGAACCAGTCAATACAGATTGGGGTAGTGGGAAGGAAAATTAGGAAAATGGTCTGCAAGTGGGTCTTCTCTTTATTCTGATTCTGCTAAGTCAGAAGGATGGTGGCTGAAAGCAGTTTTCTGGAGGATTAGGTGTTCAGATGTGCATAAATCCTACTGAAGTTAGCTGCTTGACATTAACATGAAGCAGACGTAAGTTATTCCTATGCTAATGATATTTTGGAATACAATCAACGATATCTAGAGCTTTCCTACCACACGATCCATGTCTATCACATCCATTACAACCCAAACAAAATGGAAAGGGTTTACTTTTCAGTTCTATAATGCAATGGGACCAGCAGGTATTACCATGACAAGGCAAACTGAAATGTGAAATCTCTAATTACAATCCTTCCAACTGAAGCCGGAATACTTGTAAAATGAAATACAATGTTTTGAAAATTCAGCTATTTGTATTTCCAGTCCCTTACTGGACATATAGGAAGAATATATTTGGGCATTAAAAACAAGACAAAATACCTACAAATCCCTTGTGCCTGTGATGTTCTGGTAGAAAGAAAATGTCATAAAGAACCTTGACACCTTTCTCTAAGTGGTGTTTGAAATTATTGGACCACATCTATTAGAGGACTTATCTGTAGTTTTTATAACAGTTTTCAAAAACTTGCTGTCACTCATCATTTACCTGAGGGTTCCTGGATTCTACCAGGAACACAATTTATCATTATAAATGCTGCACAAGCAGAAAGATTCACGCAAAAGAGGAGGAGATTATGAGTGATGAGCGGACATCTACAGAGAGACCATGAAGTTTTTGGTTGGCCCTCAAACCCCTCCAAATTTGTTAAACTTATCGTTTATAGTTAGAGAGTAATTAAGTCTCTGCCTACAGTTAGGAATTCACCTGCCAGGAGTAGAGTGGACCTCTGCGCTCTTCCAGATTGAGGCTCTTTATTTTTCCAGGATCATCTCCAAAAACGTTCCATGTTCCTGACCAAAATTAACGTTTGTGCTCCAGCAGTGATATTTTCTGACTTCTGCTGGCCTCTGTGGTTGGACACTGGGCTATCCACACTGAGTAATGTTGCCAAGATGGCCTTTGAAATCACCAGAGGCCCCCACAGGGACACATCTCCTCTGACAATAGCCATACAACACAAGAGTGGCCAACCCATGTTGTGTGCACAACTAAAAACAAAAACAAACCCCAACAAACAGGATTAAAAAGAATAGAGAATGCAAACCTGAATTTATATTTCATCAGTTGCTACACGAAACGTACTGGGCAGGGCTATGCAAAAGGGAGACAGGTACGTGAAATCGATCCCACTTGAAGTCAAGAAAGAGTAAGCTTTTAACAAGTTTAAACATTTGCATCCACTGTCACCATAAGAAGTACCAGCGGTGACTCAGTTTCAGCCAAAGGAGACTTTCAGCCAGATTTCCCCAAGACAGTTCTTGGATTTCAGTTACCTCCAAGGTTTAACACTGGGCTCCCAAGCCCTGGAGAGGAACTTTGCTATGGAGCAGCTGATACAGTTCTTTGCATTGTTCAGAAAATCGGGTAAGAAAGGTCACTTTTCTTCCTGGACGGAACAAGCTATTGACTGCGAGCAATTAGGTATCTGAGCCACAAGGCCAACGACATTAACGTGAGCGAAGTTAAAAAAACAGAAACACTTCAGCACTGGAGCGCATGTGGCTTTTCTTTTTGTAAACACAAAAGGAGTCCTTACATAACTTGATCACCTTCAAGACCATTTTGCCACGTGCATTTGGGATCAAACACAAGTTTGAAAAGGAAGGGAGGCTAAGGCTCTCCCGTGGCACTCTTTGTACTTCCCATCGCTTTCCTGTGTGCACTATTTTCAAAAGAAACATTACGCACAGCAGCCCTAAGGCGGTGGCACCAGTGAAACAATGCCAGTTTGGAAATCCAGAGGAGACTCTGGTTTTCATTATGTGAGCAAGAGGTCATTCATTACTTAAGTGCTTCTCTCTCTCTTTCTCTCTCTCTTTTTTTTTCCTTTAAATCTACAGCCTTTGGTCTCCAACCTTCCAGTGCATCCGTGGTTGTTATTCTTTGGGTATTTTAAAATTATGAACATAGAGCCAACTGGAGTCTCACAGTCCAACTTGCTAATGGAAAGCCTTTGTGGCGCAGACACCATTCATATATATCAGCTCTGTCGTAAATCGCATATTGGCCCCTATGAGAACGAGAGGAATGGTGTGAATTCTCCCTCTCTGGTTCTTCTACTCAGAGCGGAATCTGTTCAGCAAAATGATCTCTTTAGGGGCTTTCCTAAGTGGATAGGGAGCATGAAAACCCAGCACTTCTCACATTTCTCCATTATTAGAGGGAGGGATTGCAAAATGAAGAATTGTACAGTTGAATCCAATGCATTAGGGTAGTTATCCTGTAAGCAGGAAAAGTGTCAAATTCGACAACGGCAATTATATCTACTTTGGTCTCCATCTCCAAAGGAAAGGCTTGGAGATAAAACAAGAAGGGCCATTTATCAGTTGAGACAGTTTTGTCCCGTTATCTACTTTCTCAGAAATGAAAAAGACCATGATAAGTTTGTTTAAATTCTCAGGGTAAACACTCATGAAGAATACATTATTGATGTGAAACCTGGAATTAAAGAAATTATTTATAGAGGGTGGCTGTGTTCATTAGTGGTGGTAGAAGACCGGAGAAAGAGGAAGTGCTAATGACTGGTTAATCTTTGTAGTTAGAAATCCTCTCTTTCCCTCTATCTTTTGCATGCTTATCTGGAAATGGACTTAATATGCCTTCTCAGACGTTGGAAGACATTTGGGGCCTGAACAACCGCAAGGATGGCTGTGTCTTACTGCAGTGACACAGAAATTAAAACCTTCCTACCACCCGTGCATTTCCTGATGGCTTTCGTCATTTAGTGTATTCTTAACTTTGGCAGACGATTTCACATTCACAAGCCCGGTAATGTTTGAGGTTTCCAAGAACCCATCCTCAGTGAATTTACAAACAGAATCCATTTGTTGCCAATTTTAATGGCTACTTAATCAATTTTACTTGGGCCGTCCCTTATTGTTGACATTACCGAAATGCAATAAAGGGGCATGGTAAATTGAGAAGCCTTGATTATTCTGACCGTTCAGAGTAACATGTAACAATTGGAGTGGTTCCAAAGAGCGCCCATGTGGGCTGGAGAATCCAAGGATAACTGAGGGAGGGGGCTTCTATCATCCTCTCCCTGTGCTAGATTCTGGAGAAATCATGACCAGAAGTTCACAGGCATGGGGCCGTGCTTGAATTGTTACTGTGTATGCCATTTGGGAGGACAGTCAAGCTTCTTGAGGTTCCTCAGAGTTTGTCCAAGAAATTATGTTTCTGTTGGTCTTACAGAATGTCCCCACTCTTTAAAGTGTATATATATAGTGTGTGTGTGTGTGTGTGTGTGTGTGTGTTTAAGTGTATGTGTACCCAGGAGTTAATCTGTGGGATGATGTTAGAACAGAACAGAACTTGCTCTTTCTGTATAAATACCTCAAAGCAATGACAAAGATAACCTATAGTTAATATTATGATAATGTTAACCTGTGGTAAGGAGAAATCACTTCATTAACCTTATCAAGTACTGTGTTCCTGAGTGGGGTCCATGTACGCTGTTTTAGATGTTCAAGTGCACCATGGCTTGTGATGCTCCCCTTGACGGAGTTATAAAATCCAGCTCCAGGGTCTTCCCCTCCGAGAAGAGTCCCTAAGTTTTTACTTCTCTCCACAGGGTGACGAAAATTACTTCTTGGGTAAACCCAATCAGGGAAAGACTCTTAGTGCTACCACAGCGTCTGGCACATGTGAAGTTCTTAGTAAATATTTGTTGGATGAATAAATGGAAGGATGTTGCCTCTCTCCTTTTTATAATCCCCCTTCTACAACTCATTCCATGATAGTATAATTATTTGATCTGAGGTTCCACCTAAAGATATGACCTCTTATCCACCCAGATCCTATCATAGTACCAGCTTGATAAACTTTGGAGGGGTTGAAAGTTGCTGGGTACTGTCTGCGCCTTCAGAAGAAAATGACTGGCACTCCCTGGGCATCCTCTGTTCATGGAGAATGGCTGCAATTTCTTGTCTCCATCACACGTTGATCATCATGGACCAGAATAGAGTTGAGACATACTGATCTCATCAGTGTAAAATCCAGTAGCTCATGACAGCAAAGAGAACCATTCCACCGTATGGAAATGACTAGATTGGAAATATTTAGGTCAAGCTTTTTTTGTTTTTTTGTTTTTAATGATCTTCAAGGCCACCCTTGATACCTGGATGGTGCTGGTTGCTAACACCTGAGCAAGAATCCAGAGCTTAAAGGGAGCCTTCCTGGGTGGTTCACAAGACCAGCATCCTAGCTGCAGGCAGACATTTCCTCGGATAGCTCTGCTGGAGATGCCACATAATGCTGGTGACAGACAGGAACTGGGCCACCTCCAGCTCTCAAATGGAGATGTTCTTTCATCCCAGGTGGTTTTAACAGATCCTAGGTGATCCAGTGGCTTGAAGGTGGGGAGAAAGCCTCTACAAAATCGACCGGTGGCTTTAGGAGATAATGGTGCACCAGCAAAAAAAAGGAGGAATAGTCGCATCTCAGGTACATCCCGGATAGGGTGTCCCCAATCTGAGTGTCTGTGGGAATATTTCTTTCACCCAGGTGAACAGCTTGCCCCCACCCCCCCCCCNGTAGCTAACCGTGCTATCAGTTAATGTGACAGTCATGAAGCAGCTGACACAGGATGTGAGGAAGGCTGGGACAAACACATTTAAAATCAATATCTCTTAAAACCTTTTTACTGGTCAAGGCTGAAATGTGCCATTCATCTATCAGTACTTGCATTCTGCCCTATTGATTTCTCAGATCCAAAGGTGTGGGCGAGTAGAGATTTGGTATTTATTTTTTTCCAACGNTAGGATGTGAGGAAGGCTGAGGACAAACACATTGAAAATCAATATCTCTTAAAACCTTTTTACTTGTCAAGGCTGAAATGTGCCATTCATCTATCAGTACTTGCATTCTGCCCTATTGATTTCTCAGATCTAAAGGTGTGGGCGAGTAGAGATTTGGTATTTATTTTTTTCCAACGGGATGATAATTTCTCCTTTTAGATCAAATTGCCATATTGGCCTTCTAGGTTTTAATGCTCTAAGACTTTTTCAAAGCTTTAGAACAACCAATAGCATACTTTTGAAGATTACTCCAATGTTTGTACCAGGGCCACGGGAAGTACATTCAGGTCCACAGTTCTGAAATCTGGAAACCTCTGAAAGAATAGAAGATATTTTTCATTATGTTTGGTATAGGTTAATTTGGTGACAAAAGCTGACCTGAATGGATGCAAGGCTATTTACATCTGTAATAATCTTACGTAGTGTGACTATTTGTACCTATTGCTATGGAACACTAACATGTTGACTCAGGGTGCTGCTCTAGACTGTGCTAGAGGTATTCCAAAATACACCACAGGTAACTTCCTTAGATATAAAAAAAATTATGAATTCCAAAATACATCTGACTCCAGGAATTTAGCTTAAGGAATTGAAGACCTAAACCAAACTGTGAAGGTAATGATTTTTCAACCACTTCCTAATTTTCAGCCAAAGTCACTGAACCAAGGGAAATGACACAAATCATGGATGCAGCTTTAAAGGGACAAAAACTGTAGTGACCCGACTTGCTCTCTACTTCAGCAGAAGGCTCTTGTTCACCCTTGAGTGTCCCGCTCTGAACACCACGTTCCTCTGGCCAGGGTATTAAATGAGGCTTAACCCAATTACCAACATATTGCTTTATTTCTTGGTGGTAGTAAATTAAGGCTTTCTAGATTCATACAGCACGCAGTGATTGAACATTAGAAATAAAAAAAAAAAACAATGAGCATTCATTTTTGCAGAGGCAGGAAGGAAGCAATGTTTTAAAACAGATAGATTTCTTAGCGAGGCCTGGTGCTTGGTCTCTAAAAAATCTGCTGAGCTATTTCCCCAGTGACCTCTGCCATAGATTCACACCCCCAGTGGAGACAAAGTGGATGAAGAGAAGACGGGGGACAAGGAGAGACCGGGAAAGACAGCACGTGCTGGGCAATGAGTGTGCAAGTCAGCTTTGACTCATGTTTAGAAGACAGTTTAGGTGATGTGGTCAGGTGAGGGTGATAAAGATATTTGTCCTAGGGCACCTGTTCTCTGGTTCAGGGAGCCATTTTGGATCTTCCTTCTTATTCTGAGAGTTATTAAAATACCACTTGGAAGACCCTAATGCCAAAGGTTAGGGACAAGCCTTTGTTGACTCTCAAATTCTGAAATTTTAGACAGGGTCACAAGTCACAGTGCATGGGAATGCTACCTTCCACCTCATTCATGGCTCTAAACTCTGTACTATCACTGGATACTATTTCCTGCCAAGCAATTCATTCCCTCCCCCGCCCCGTCCCCCCATGGCACATAGTCTTGATTGCACACTAAGTTGTGGAGGATGTTGACTGGAGAGGAGGTCATGTCATATGATGCATGAAAGAAACCTCCTGGGCAGAGGCCACCTCATTCTATCTTCTCCTTCCCAATAGAAGACAAAGAAACACGGGGAGTCTGCAATGGGAGTACAGCTGTTGAGTTGTGTGTGAGCTTGATGGGAAACAAATTCTACATACTTGGCTTGGAGATGCAGAGGTTCTGGGCTGGGGTGGTGGAGCCTTTGAGACAGAAATGGATGAGTATTTGAACGGCCCTGAAGGAGAGGTGTGGCTAGAGAATAATCTG
Source organism: Crocuta crocuta (assembly GCF_008692635.1). Classification (NCBI taxonomy): domain Eukaryota; kingdom Metazoa; phylum Chordata; class Mammalia; order Carnivora; family Hyaenidae; genus Crocuta; species Crocuta crocuta. Next base: position 3,376,165 of record NW_027527624.1, read on the forward strand.
GGAAAAGTCCTGTGTTGATTAACAAAAGGCAGCTACATGTCATGAAAATGAGCAGCGGACTTTCTTCTGGCATCCTGACTTCACACACATGAGGCGAGCAAATGGATTTCCATCCAAATTTAAATTTGGGCCATTCAAATTTCATTCTTGGCAATAATTATAATGTTCTATTCCAAGGGCCTGGTTGACGGACCAGCGCCTAAGTCGGATCAATGTGTTCCTTCTTCCGCTTACCTGACATTTTTGACTGAACAGTATTTAAACACCTGAACGTCTGCTGTGCATTCTTGGGCAGAGAACATTTGGATAGCCACGGGGGAAGGCACAGGACGTGACAATCTGCACAGTTAAACACTTATGACTTCACCCCAACAGGCTTCATGTGATGATGTCTGGACGCACAAAGAAATAAATAGATGAGAAAAGTAGAAATGTGATCTGAACGAGAGAGAAGCACATGCCTGTCCCTGCTGGCTTCGGGGCAGACCTGCCTGATGCGAGCCGCATGTGCACCGAGCGGGAGCGGAAAATCCCTAGAAGACACATGTTCTCTTGCACCTCACTGTTTTAATTAAAACTCGTGAGGGTCCTTCCTCCGCTTTGGAAACACTCAGCAAGATCAGCTTGATTGGGGACGTGGGCTGTGCTGTAAGTTGGAATCCCACTGCCTCCATAAGGTGGTGTGGGGGGCACGGATGTGGGGAGCACTCCTCACAGAAACTGTCCTCCTAGCGGGGCAGGGAAGGTGCCCAAGCGACTCTCCTCCCATCAAAATAAACCGGGTTCAAGTGACATTCAGATGGGAGCGAAGGACATATAGGACATTCCTGCTGGCACTGCCGAATCTCCTGAAAGCATTCTGCAAACCGACCCCTTTGGAAGAGGGGGAAGCCTCCTATGATCTCTGCCAAGGTGCCCCTGCCTTTTGACATCTGTGTTCTCTCAGTTCTAAAATGGGTATGAAGCGGATCCTGGGGCTGGGGTGGCCTCTGATTCAGTGCTGGAAGCTGAAGCCCAGAGAGGCCAAGCGGCTTGCCCAAGGTCACACAGCTCTTTAGTGACTGTGCTCGGGGAAGAATGCTGTCTCCGCCCCCCACCCCCTCCCCTGCACACAGCTGCCTGGACAAGTGATTCTTTAAAACAAGGGTTGTTAGCACTTTGTATATACCAGGTGCTGTGACATTTATTGAACAAGAATTTGCTCGGGTGTGGGATGGACGGGTCGGCCTTAGGCCAGTCAAGCAGTTTCAGGGGGAGGAGGTCTGGAGAGCATCACTCTTCTGATGATCTGTGGCTGCTGCTGGCTAGGGCGNCCCTTCCTTTCCTTGACCCCCTCGCTGGCCCACGAGACATAGGGAGAAAGAAAAGCCGGGTTCCCAAGGACCTTCCGGGAAGGGCTGTCGCGAGCGAGCGGCGGTCGGTGCTGACATCCGCGGCTTCTCGGAACACGGTCCGCGGGGTCCGCGCGCGGCGCGCGCTCAGAAGAAGGCGGGGTTGCTGTGCTCGATGACGCAGCGCTTGCAGTGGCGCTTCACGAAGCGCAGCGCCTCCACGGACACCTCGCAGTCCTGCACGTTGAGCATCTGCAGGTCGAAGCAGTTGGCCGCCACGATCTGCAGGCCCTGGCCCGTGATGCTCTCGCAGGACTTGAGGCTGAGCCGCTTGAGGTTGAAGCAGTTCAGGGCCAGGCACTCGAGGCCCGTGTCGGACACCAGCGGGCACTTGCCGATGTCCAGGGACTTGAGCTTGGCGCAGTTCTTGGCCAGGTACTCCACGCCGTGGTCCGTGATGCCCTCGCAGCCCCGCGCGTTGAGGTAGCGCAGCTTGCCGCAGTACTTGGCCACGTAGCGGATGCCCACGTCGGTGACGCGGCCGCAGTGCGCGATGCTCAGGTACCGCAGGCGCGCCTCCAGCTTGGCGATCTCGCGCAGGCCGAAGTCGCTGACGAAGCGGCAGTCGCTGACGCTCAGCTCCTTGATGGAGGCGCAGTAGATCATCAGGTAGCGCAGGCCCTCGTCGGTGAGGCGCACGCAGCGGCGCAGGTACAGGTGGGTGAGCTGCGTGCAGTGCGCGGCGATGGTGTGCAGGCCCTCGTCCTCCAGCACGAAGCAGTCCGTCATGTCCAGGTAGCGGATGGAGATCTGTTTGCCATGCAAGGGGGACAGTTTAATGGAGGCCTCCCGGGTCAAGCTGATGCAGGTCACTTTGGAGCACCCTACACGGAGAGACAGAACACATGCTCAGAGCACCTCCGAGAACGCGGGAGGGGGAGGGGAGGGGAGCCCCCCCCCAGCCCCTCTGCAAAGGGGGTGCGTGGCGGATTCCTACTCCCCACCCCGCAACCAACGGGCGCTGCCGGGGTGTTAACCTTCCCCTCTTTTGGCCCCTGCGGAGAAGGGAAGCAAGAATGGGTTCTCCGTGTTCGTCTGATCATTTAACTCCTTTGGTTTTCTGGGTTTCTGAGGCTTCCCGGGCTTTTGAATCGGAAGGACTGCGGTTTCAATTCCACATCCATCACTAGTGGCCCTGGTACTTACTTTGTCTTAAAACGGGACGCCATGTTCCCTGAAAGATGGCTGTGAGGGCTAACTGAGGCAGTGCTTGTAAAACATGTGCCCTGGCCCAGGAAAGTTCCGGAAGCTCAATAAGGGCTATTTGTCAGACCGCAGTGATCTGGTAGCTCTGTGGTCAAAGAGGTGAGATAATGCAGGAAGGGTTGGCCGTGACCTTGGTTTGGCAGAAAGAGTGCTCGCTTGGGAGTCACAGCTGGTTCTGGTCTCCCTTTTTATGGCCGCAGGCAGGAGGCCTAACTTTCATGTCTCAAGCTTCTCCTCTATGCAGTGAGCATGAGTAGCTGATGTGCCTATACCGTAGGGATATACTGAGGATGCAATGAGATGATGGGCACAGCGGTACTTGGAAACTCCAGGGAAATACACATAATTATTACTCTAATTATAAGATGACCACGTGGAGACTCTAGTCAACCCTCTTTGGTCAAAGAACAACTGTGTCACCTGGATTATTGCTCTAGCCACTCAACCAACCAGTCTCCCTGCCCTGCCTTTTTTCTCCCAACTGTCTATTCTCAGAGCCGCTGTCCTGAAAAACAGAACTGTAATCATGTCACTTCACACAAAGGCTCTGGACACCACCCATGGCACTTGTGAAATCTCAAGTCTAAGGGGGCCTCTGAGAACCCACACCCCTGTGCTCTCTGACTTCATCTCTTACCGCCACTCCTCTGCTTCACTGGCCTCCTCGCTGGTTCCCAGACACCTCAGCTGCCTTCCTGCCTCAATGTCTATGCATCGTACAGGGCTTCTCCAGGTGGCCGGTGGGCCATCCCCCATTTTCTTGGGTCCCCGAGCAAATGAACACTGATTGGACAGTTCTTTCCCAATCACCCTTTATCAAGTGGTACCCCTGGTTTGACTCCCATTTATTTTCAACACTTTCTATCACTTTGTGGCATGATGCATTTATCTGTTCACTTATGTATTTGCTGTCCTCATTCTGGAACATAAGTTCCTCAGGAAAGGGACCCTTGGCTGTTAACAGCTATACCCCTCATCCCTGGTTCATAGCTGGTGTTCACTAAGTATCTGCTGAATGAATGAATGAGTGATTTGTGGAGTGAACAGAGCCTTCCATAGGAAGATCAGAGAGGACAATTTTAGTTGTTTTCAGACAACAAATATTTCTTTCCCATAGTTTGGAGGCTGGGAAGTCCAAGATCAAGGTGCCAGCCAATTCAGTGCCTGATTCCTGATGAGCACCCTCTTGTAGACAGCTGCTTTCTTGCTGTTTGCTCACATTGTAGAGAAAAGGAGAGCAAGTTCTTCAGTCTGTTATAAAGGCACTAATCTTGTCACAGGAGCTCTACCCTCATGACCTCACCTAAGCCTGGTCTTCCCAAAGGCCCTGGCTCTTCATACCATCACACTGAGGGCTAGGGTTTCAACATGGGTTTGGGGGAGATAGGCTTTCAGTCCACAGTACTTCCCTCCTCTTCCCACACACTAGCCAGACCCTTCTCCTCAGGCCAGTGCTTTCATATCTAGAATATCTCTAGCAGATGGAAATTAGGGATAAAGCATGCCCAGCACATGGGAGGCCCACCCCAGTCAAACTGGGGGTGGGGTGAGGAATTTTCTCTCTGTAGGTAAGTATGCACAAAATATATATGATTTTACTTCTTGGCCCATGAAGCCTATATAAGTCTCTAGGAAGTACTTGTGGACCTTGATCTAGGGTAATTTTGCCCCACTTAGATAGGATAATTTAAATTCTAACACTTAAATGTCCTCAGGACTTTGGCCATGGCTGATATATATTTATGTTGTAAAACACTTGTCCATTTTATAGTTAATTATGATGCCTTTTATTTGTATTATGTAGTTTACAGAATGCTTTTATAAACATATTCTTACCTGATTCTTGATCCATTTTACTGACAAGGAAATTAATGCTTAGGAAGATTTGGTATTTTTAGATCTATAAAGTCCTTTAATACTCTGTCCTTCTTCACACAATTGGAAGATGTCTTTAGATTTCTCTCTAAACATTATTTCTAGCTACTCTTACCCTAAGAATACGTGTATAAATGATACATTGTATATGTCATATATTATATATAATCATATATGAAACACTCATTTTGTTATATATTTCAGTTCACTATATATTAATATATAAATATACATAAAAATATAAAATATACTGTACACATTTATATATGTATATTACAGTATAGTCTTAGTATATAAATATAAATGATATGCCATTGATATATAGCATGAATAAGTGTGTATGTACATATATTTCATCCCACTACATAAAGTGCATATATATTTTTCATTTTCTCTGTGCTTGTCCGGAATCCTTCTGGCAATTCCAAAGCCAGGTGCTTCACCTCCGGCACCTCCGTGCTCTGGCTGCTCAAGCAATATCCAAGCTCCCAAGTGGTGACATAATAGTGCTAATGGGGACTTTCCTCCCATATCTGGGCAGGCTGCCCAGGAAACTCTCATAAAATTCAGGTCCTGGGAATAATGAGGTTCAAAAGCCAAGTGCTACCAAGTCAAAGAATTTCAGGAAGGAGTACAGCACACAGTCCAGGGCTGGAGAACAAAGCTGTGACTCGTCAGGCTGTTCACTCTCCTCCGGTAGCCTCTGTGGTTGTGCAGAAGGTGGCTGGTGCCCCGCAACTTTAGCTTTGAAATCTTACTTTGCTTTGAAAAGAAATTTTTTTTTTGTTTAGAGCAACTGTAGTCTTGTTTATACTGAATTTATATGTCCATAGTAGTGGTTTTCCCATCTGTGATGCCTGAGAAGGCACTTCGGTTTTCAAGAGCATATGACAACCTTTGCTCCTAAACTCCTAGTGCTAGTTTCATTCTTTTTCTTTTTTTCCTTTTTTAATATCTAGTAAAATAGGATCCACTCCAGGAAGGATATTATGTTTGATTCAGGGAAGTATATGCCTCGTGTTTGAAATGGAGTCCCCAGTTTAATGAAGTACTGGTTAAGCTCAGTTTTGGTGAAGACACTATTTTGATATGCTTGTATTATGTTAGATCAATAATTTTAAATTTGAACTTCAGCCTTAATTCCTACACATTTGTTAAGGTTGGCTTGAGAGGAAAATAAATTGGTCCATGGCTCAGTGGGTACTGTCTGTGGTTAGTTCATGCATTCATACATTACAGAGATGCAGACAACCTAGAAATCATCCCAATTAACCTTTACTTTTTATTTTTAAAATTTTTTATTTAAAAAATTTTTTATTTAAAAAATTTTTTTCAATGTTTTATTTATTTCTGAGAGAGAGAGAGAGACAGCATGAGCAGAGGAGGGTCAGAGAGAGTGGGAAATACAGAATCTGAAACAAGCTCTGAGCTAGCTGTCAGCACAGAGCCCGACGCGGGGCTCGAACCCATCAACCATGAGATCATAACCTGAGCCGAAATCCGACACTTAACTGACTGAGCCGCCCAGGTGCCCCTAACCTTTACTTTTTAAAGATGAGGCATCTCACACTCAGTAAGATTATGAGACTTGTACAGTCAGACTAGGGAACGTTTCCTGACCCACGGTTCAGTTATAGGAGAGGAGGAAAGAAATGACTAGGATAGAGCATGAAATTGATGAATTGCATGAGAGATTTCATGTAGATGTGTCAGCCTGAAGTGAACATTTAGATACTGAGGAATGGGGAGTCTCCGAAGTGGTGATTATCTATAAGGGGGTTCTTGGCAGAGGGAAACAATTTGGTTACACAATATGGAGCTCAGGTACTAAGTAATAGCACCAGCAAATAAGAGAGACAAGAAAGCATGGTGGCAGAGGGTTTGTGAGGAGTTTCCATAGGGTGGAATGCAGGGTTTCTGAAAGGATTTAATGGGAACTAAGGAATAGCCCCCTGGGATCAGATTATGGGGTCTGCCCTAATACTCAGGGTAAGGAGTATGGAAATTACTCAATAGGAAGTGAACAATATAGGTTGAACAAATCTCTGGGATTTCTTCAGTCAATTCCAGATTTGGTTCCACTTTCACAAACATCATCTTCATTAACGCTTCCTCTCATTATTGGGGTAATACCTCTATCTTCGCTGGGATAGAAGATGGCAAAGTCAACGGAGACCAAGTACTGGCTTCCAAGCACATTTCTAACAATGACAATCCAAAAAACAGTGATATCCATGATGACTTACTGTGTGCTTACTACTACTAATGGTTTTTAGCAGGGCATATGTGCTTATTTAATACTTAAATATTTAATATTTATATTAACCATTGATATTTATTAATTTGCCAACCAAACCATTTCTACTGATAAAGAAGTTTTAGCCACTATAGATTCCTAAATGTGTGTTTATAGAGTATTAGCCAATGGCAACTTTGTGTGAACCTTTTAGAAGTCAAGATGACCATTTAAGACTTTGACATTCAGGGGTGCCTGGGTGACTCAGTCGGTTAAACATCCGACTTCGACTCAGGTCATGATCTCACAGTTCAAGGGTTCGAGTCCCACGTCGGGCTCTGTGCTGACAGCTAGCTCAGAGACTGGAGCCTGTTTCGGATTCTGTATCTCCCTCTCTCTCTGACTCTCCCCTGCTCGCTCGCTCGCTCTCTCTCTCTCTCCCTCTCTCAGAAATAAATAAAACATAAAAAAATTAAAAAAAACCCCTTGACATTCATAAGTTCACATAACTATAGTATCATTATGTGCAAAGACAAAACATGCCTCATTTTTGCCCTCAGAAAGCTTATAATGAATTGGGAGAAAGGAATCTGTGAATGTACAAATACTCAATTGCAAAACCCAGTGATGCTTTCCCTGCCTGTACTCAAAAGGCAACGACCTGAGAGGAAACACTTAACTTACTGGACGTCAGGCAGGGAAGGCTTTACTTAGGTGATAACTTGCACTAGAGCTTGACCAATGAGAAGTCTGTTAAGAGGGTTGTTGGGGACGGACAGGGGACAGATGAGGGAATAGCATGTAAGCCAGAGAAGTGTCCACACATCCCAATATGCATCATGTGATGTGATGTGTTTGGAGAAATGCCAATGGTTCCAAAGAACAGAGCACTGAGTGGAAAAAGTGACATTTGAACCTAGGACAGCTCTTGAAGGGCCATATATGCTTTTCTGAAGAACTTGAAATCTTCCTGGAGGTTATGGGGAGCAGTTGGGAATTTTAGGCAGGAAAATGTATGATTTGACTTGTTATTTGAAAAAAAAATCCCTCTGGAGGTTGGCTGTGTGGACGGTAGGTCAAGATGAATATAAGGAGGCTGGTTAGTGAATTGCGCATCGTGGCAGCAGGTAGAGGGGAGGGGATAGAAGAATCACGGTACCGGGTAGGTAGAAACACCTGCACAGGATTGTACTGGTTCAAAGTAAAAGATCAGGAAAGGAAAAGTAAGGAGGACTCCAGGTCTCCAGCTGTAAGAGAACCCTTTGAAGCAGTTTCATTTGTAATAATGACAATATTTTACACTTTGAAAATTGGTTGGCTTTACCATGTTCCACCGGTGTTCAAAGATGTTATTAATTGTGACAGTTAATTTTGTGTCCATTTGAGTAGATGACAAGGTGCCAAGACATTTGGCTAAACATTTCTGGGGGCACCTGTGAACCCATTTCTGGGTAACATTAACATCTGAATCAGTGGACTCAGTGAAGTGGACTGCTCTCCCCAATGTGGAGGGGCATCATCCAATCTGTTGAGGGCCCGAATAGACCAAAAGGTGGAGGAATCGAGAATTAACTTTCTCTGCTTCACTGTTAGAACTGACACATTGGTCTTCTCCTGCCTTTGAACTGACACTTACACCATCAGCATCCCTGGTTCTCAGGCATTTGGACTTGGACTCAGCTGCACCTCAAGTTTTCCTGGGTTTCTTGTTTGCAGATGGCAAACACACACACACACACACACACACACACACACACACACACACACGCATGCACCCACTGTTTCTTTGAAGAACCCAGACTAAAAATTAATATAAGGTAATATGTGACAATGACAAAACCCTACAACTAGTAATAGTAAGTTTCAATGACTTGAAAAGATAGCTTTTTTTTTTTTGAGAGAGAGAGACAGTGTGAGCGGGGGAGGGTCAGAGAGAGAAGGAGACACAGAATCGGAAACAGGCTCCAGGATCTGGGCTGGCAGTCAGCACAGAGCCCGATGCGGGGCTTGAACCCATGAACCGTGAGATCATGACCTGAGCCAAAGTTGGATGCTTAACCGACTGAGCCACCCAGGCGCCCCAAAAAGACAGCTTTTAAGACGGGCACGCTAGGGACAAGAGAGGAAGTCTCACGTCCTTTGGGGGAATTAAGCTCTAGATCAGCGATGAATCTTGCAAAGTCAAGTTTAGCGCCAATGAGAAGGTCAGCTTGAAAACCAAAGGGAGCAAGGCATAGTGAAACCACCTCTGGGAGTCCTCTGGCTTCTCCCAGTATCAACATAATTTTGTCAGATTCCCTCAGAACTGGAGGGCGCCATTTGGACAGCCCCCCCACCCCCCATAGCTGGAATTCAGTGCTCTTAACTTGGTGAGTTAGAGATTCCCTCATGTATATAACCTCTATATAGATCTCAGGGGGTCACTGAGAGGCATGTGAGAAAACCACAAATATACCAGGCTCTGCAAATGAGGGTGATATAGAAGAAGGGCATGGTGGCTTCCATAATGGTTAGTCAACAGGGTGAAGCAGGATCTACTCACTCAGTTAGAAGCCCAGGAATTTCCATTCCCAAAGTAGTTTCTACATTTCTGGATTTCAAAAGAACTCCAAAAGAGACGGAGGACACAATATTTGCAGCCTGTAGGCAGGGTGCGTGGGGAGCACCTTAAACAAAGATGGGGATTCCAAAAACAAGGCCTTTTCTAATCTGATTTTCGAAGAGAAAGGAAATGTGGTGTCTAAAAAACAGGTTCACAATGTTCAGAATCTTAGCATGTTCAAGAAACCAATTCCTTAGTTTTTTTTTTTTTTTAACTGAAGAGGAAACACATCTAGAGAAAGCTGTGAACTGTCCCAAATCACAGAGTCTTGAAAGCAGTCTCCACCACATCACAGTGCTTTCTCTTTCCAGAATTCCTTGGAGGAAAAACGTAAGAGAACCTCTTTGTTTCCTGCTTCTTTATGCCAGCAGCTGCTCATGACTAACTTAATGTACAGTTACTATGGTTTTGTCCTGAAGCCAGCTGAAGGAGGGGAGAAACGAGTTGCTTTCCACCAAGGGAAAGAATCTGCGAAAAATAATTGACTGTCATCTGAAATATTTTCAGATGTCGGCTTTGAAAGAGGGAGCAGACTCAGAGAGCGACTTTTCCTTCAGATTTTGTTTGAGGGTATCATTTCCCTCAGATGCTTGTAAATCCCAAATTCTGTTTATTTGCCTGTCACCAGGGTTTTTACTTCTTGACCCCTCCCCAACCATCCCTAAGTTGTGGCTCAGGCTGTTGGTTTCTTTAACTCCCTGAGGCATCTTACACGTTTCAGCCTCTCAAATGCTGGCCTTTTGACTGGGCAGTGAATGAGATAAAGAAAGGCTGTTAGTCCGGCTCGATCCGTGTCTGGCGCCAAAGTGTGAGTCTGGGTTTTAATTCTTCCTGCCTGAGAGAGGTTTTCAAGCAAAGCAACTGTGCTGGGATTTCCTTCAATTTTAAAAAGATCTAAAGGCTTCCCTTGATGGGCCTTATCCTTGCACTAGGTAATTGAGAATATTGCTTTAAAAAAAATACAAAATCAACCCAAGGGTGAGGAGAGTGGGGGTGAAATACAAGGAGACACTTGGACAGAATGGATTTTCCCCAGTGTCGGCAAAAATGGCAAGCAAATCTGAGCACAGTCCAAAGCACACAGTCAGCTTAGACACAGCTCTCGGGCTCCGTGGAATTATAACTAGTGGGCACACAGTGGCATCTAAGCTAACCTGTGTTTGAGTTAGATACTTGGTTCCCGTTGTCTACGGTTGCTCTGACATTAAGTGACAGCTATGGGGAGGAAGGACACACTTAAAAGTCATACTAACTTAATTGCCAGACAAAAAGGTGACTCTTTGGCCTTTAAGAAACTGGCATTGTTTGGGGCGCCTGGGTGGTTCAGTCGGTTAAGTGTCAGACTTCCACTCAGGCCATGATCTCACGGTTCATGGGTTCGAGCCCCGCCTTGGGCTCTATGCTGACGGCTGGGAGCCTGGAGCCCACTACGGATTCCGTACCTCCCTCTCTCTCTGCCCCTCCTCTGCTCATGCTCTGTTTCTCTCTCTCTCAAATAAATAAACATTAAAAAAATTAAAAAANAAGGGGTACCTCTGGCCTCCTGGGGTCATGATTACATAGGACAGTTTCTCTGGAAGAGTCGGCCTCCTTGCTGCCCACCCTCTGACTCTAACGGCTCTGGGGGAAGGGAACCTCCTCCAGGCAGCAGTGCCGGTCCACTGCTCTGGGATGGCGCACCGGAGGGCCCCGCTGAAGGGAGGTCAGCTGCCATTTACCTGACACATCCAGGTGCTCGAGGTTGGGGCACAGGGACACCACGTCGAAGACCGCCTCGTTGGAGATATTGTAACAGCCCGAGACCTCCAGGCGCCTCAGCTCCGGGCAGCACTGGGCGATGGTGTAAAGCCCTCGGTCCGTGAGCCGCCTGCAGCCACTGACAGTTACGGTTTCCAGCATGAGACAGACGTTGGGTGTGTCCTGACACAGCCTGCGGGTCAGCACCTTGAGCGCGCGGTCCACGTTGATGGTCTCGCCCGTCAGGCGGATAGTCCTCCAGAGCCGCGGGTCCCAGGCCAGGTTGTACCAGCGGCGGCACACGCGCGCGCAGCGGCACAGCTGGTTGGTGGGCAGGAAGGAGAAGATCTGCACCATGCACTGGTCCGGGAGCCGCTCGATGCTGGCCTGCTCCTTCTGGGGTCTGGAGGCGAGCCGGATGAGCGGGTGGGTGAGGCGGGTCGGGGGCGGGGAGTGCACCATGGCCACCGTCTCCCCGGTGATGGACGACGAGGAGGTGGACGAGCCCCTTCCATTCTGAAATCCGGGCAGGTTCGGCGGACATATCAGGGCTGGGCTGGGCGTGCTCAGCGTGCGCATGCTCAGGTCGGAGTCTGGCAAAGGACAGAGAGCAAAGGGTTAAGGAGGGCCGGAGCGGAGCCCAGGGAAGGAGGCCAAGGCTGGCACACTCATTCCACCGATATCCATCCTGGGCACACCCCCGCCGAATCCATCACCGGAAGCAGAAGCGCTTGCACCTTTCACCCACTGCAGAAAAAGGCTCATCCTCCATCATCTACAGGAGGGGTGGGCAACCTTTTCTGGGAAGGGCCGGCGATGGAATGTTTGAGGCACTGCAGGCCACGAGGGATCCGTCTATTGCAGTTAATCAACCGTGCCACTGGAGGGCAAAGGCTGCCATAAACAATATGTAAACAAACAGGGGTGGCTGTTTCAATAAAACTTGTTTTATAAAAACAGACCAGCTGGATTTGACCTGAGGGGCAGAGTTTGCTGACTTCTGATCTACATTAATGGTGATTATCTAAAGGGCACAACTTCAAAGTTTCATTATTTCTATTCTGGGAAGAAATCTCACATATTATGAACACAAACTCCTTTCCTTACTAATTACATTTCGGTCAGGCAGATAATTATGTTCGGTCTACAGTGAAGGAACGAGTTTCAGAGGAGAGGAAGACTGGCCAGTGGATATACAGAACATTGCTGCCTTCGCCCTGGCGGGTCCTCTAGTCTCCGGGCCCCCATCTTCTGATAATGGTATCCCAAACTCAGCCAGGGGTCTGAGCAGCCACCCTACTTCCTCCATTAGACCAGGCATTTCAAATAGTATTTCCAGGCCTTGACTATCTGTGGCCATATATATTTTTCCTTATTACCTACTGTCTTTGGCATCTGAATGATGTGTTTTGTATTCTGTTCCCTACAACCAGAATGGCCACTTCATGAGGATAAAAGTGGTTTTTAAGTTTTTGAGGGATTAAGAGTTCTTTAGAATACCACTTTAAGAAGTCTGCTCATTTCATGCCCCCCACCTTGATAGCTCTATCTATATGAACTAATTCAGTTTCTATATAAATATATTTATCACACAGTTTACATATATAGCTGGATAGATTTATTTAGGATGACATTTATTCTGTCTCTCTAATGTTTATATATTTCACACACACACACACACACACACACACACACACATACACACGCAGTGTATTCATCTCCAAAACATACATTTCTTAGTCTGTGAAATAAGTGAGCTGGGCTAGATGATTGCTAAGGTATTTCTAGCTCTAATTCCAGTTCCAAAGACTTAAACAAAAACTCCATCCTCTTTGCTTTTCCACATTTCATAAGTTGGGAGTTTTGAAACATTTGTTTTTTCAAAGAACTTCCAGTGATAACACAGGACACAGGGACTTCTGACACCAGAATCTCTACTCAGTGTTGGTCTGTAGTTTTACTACTGGTGTCCTTTATCTGCTTCTATCATGTTTTCTTTCCACTTATTTCTTTACAACCTAACACTGAAAATGTCCTACACACGTCCATGACTTTGCTCATAGAGGATCTCTGAACTACTGCTTGCCCCCACTTCTCCCCTTGCCTGCCTCTTGAAATACTAAGTACAAATGCCACCTCCCCTAAAAACATTTTCCTAAAGTCATTGAGGTATAATTAATCCCTTTCCCTATTCACATCCCCATCCTTTGTCATTAGGCAGTTGAGTTTAGGCACAAACTGATGTGCTTGACTGTATTATTTTTCTCAATGTTGCATCTCTCTCTACAGCCACGTGTCTTTGTGATGTGACTCTGAAGTTCCTTCTAGGGAACAGTATATTTGCTCCATCCAGGGGCCCTGGACTTGGCCATGTGACTTGCTTTGCCCAGTGAATATAAGGAGATGAGATGTGCTCAATGAGAGGCACGTGTCTGGCTAGTCCACTGCTCTTAGGGTGGGGAGAGGCCCAAGGAGAGTACAGGACTAGCTGAAACTTGCCACTTAGAACCAAGGTCAACCAAACCTAGCTGGGGTCAGCCAATGTCCAGGTGAACCAGAGATGTGTAAGCTAACACCCTGAGTGTGGGGTGACTTGTTACACAGCATTACCATGGCAGCAAATGACAGATACACCTTCATTACACTAAAATCTCCTTTGAGACAATGATTAAATCTTTTTCTTATTTGTGTCCTGGCCACACCTGACACGGTTTATGGTACATAGCAGGTGCATATGAATGTTTTGAATGGAGAGTAAATACTTAATGTTTAAAAAAACCCAACAATTTCTAGCTTGGTATGTACTTCTCTCTCCCAGGTGTATACATACTACATTTTAAACTGTTCATGAAAAAAGAGGTGTGTACATCTCTCTTTTGTAATTAGGTAAAATAAACAGAAAATCTTTAAGGAAAAGCTTATGTGTAAATCAATTAGGGATTTCAAAACTTCCATCCAACCTACCACGGTACTAACCTTCATCATTAGGTGAACTTTGAGAGTTGCCTCCAAAGCCAGTATTTTTCTTAGGCAGGTGAACAGCTTATTTAGGGCCAGGAGGGGAGGGCAATGTCAGGCTTTCAGCTCTGACATTTAGCGGCTACGAGGGCTCTGAAATCTCTCTCCTACCTGCCTAAGTTTTACTCATTTTGAAAGAGAAGACGCACTTGAGAGTATTTTGCAGAGACCTGAACCTCTTGAGTTAGGCCCCTGTGGGGTGACTATACTCATAGTGGGGGTGGAGGCAGCTTCCTAAACCCACATCGATAACCAATTCTTCACGTTCACACCCCCTGTGCTGAGGGAAAGAATGGGAATGCATCCAGACTGACCAGCACGGCTGTGCATTTAGTGATGTGTTCCGTTTTTTCTTTGCCAATAATCATAGCCAAGTGTTATGGAATTCACACTCAGAGAGAGATGGCAGCCTCGTACATCTGTGAGGAACATTCTGCCTTGGAGAGGACTCAGGAGCAATTCATGATTGTGAGGCACCGCTTATCCATGTGAGGAGACAAACCGAGGAGGGCAGAGGGATCTTTCTGCCAGAAAGATGGGGGTCTCTGTTGCCAGAATGTACACCAGTATTCTCTGGTTCCTTCCTACTTATTCAGGCTGAGAACCCTCAGAGTATCCTTTTTGAAAGGATATGATTTGTCATAATTGAATAAATAACATCTGATAAATAAATAATAAAGAGCAATGAGTAAGGCTATGGTCTAAATGTTTATAGCCCTCCCAAATTCATTTGTTGAAATTCTAACCATCGAGGTGATGGTATGAGAAGGTGGGGCCTTTGGGAGGTGATTGGGTCCTGTGAGTAGAACCCTCATGGATGGGATTACTGCTTTTATAAAAGCCATTGTTATATCTCCTTGTGATACTATCTCCTTTATTGTTATAGTGCCCTTCTTTGTCTCTTGTTACAGTCACTGTTTTAAAGTCTGTTTTGTCCCAGGTAAGTATTGATACCCCTCGTTCTTTAAACATTCATTTGCGTGATAAACGTTTCCCCATCCCCTTACTCTCAATCTGTTTGTGTCTTTAGGTGTGACATAAGTCTCTTGTAGGCAGCATATAGATGGGTCTTGTTTTTAATCCATACTCACACTCTATGTCTTTTGATTGGAGCATTAGTCCACTTACATTTAAAGTAATTATTGATAAATATGTATATATTGCCATTTTGGTACTTGTGTGTGGTTGTTCTTGTAGTCCTCTGATTCTTCTCTTGCTCTCCTTCATGGCTTGATAGCTTTCTTTAGTGATGTTTTTGGATTCCTTTATTTTTTGCATTTCTATTACTGATTTTTGATTTCTGGTTACCATTAGGTTTGTATATAACAGCTTCTGCCCATAGCAGTCTATATTAAGTTGATGGTCATTCAAGTTTGAACCCATTCTTTACTCACCCCCAACATTTTAGGTATATGGTGTCATATTTTACATTGTTTTATTTTGGTAATCTCTTGGCTGATTTTTACAGATATACTTGTTTTAATGCTTTTGTGTGTCCCACTTTTATGACTCTTACTTACGGTCTTTCCTTTTCACTCAGAGAGTCTCTTTTAGCCTTTTTTTTTTTTTTTTTTCTTTTTGGAGGATTCGTTTAGTGGCCATGAACTCCTTTAGCTTTTGTTTCTCTAAGAAATACTATCTTTCCCTCTATTCTGAATGACAGTCTTGCTGGATACAGTATTCTTGGCTGCAGATTTTTTTTTCCTTTTAGCACTTTATGTCATGCTACTCCTTTCTGGCCTGCAGTTTCTGCTAAAAAATCCATTGATAGCCATATGGAGTTTCCCTTCTATGTAAAGATCTTCTTTTCTCTTCCTGCTTTTAAAATTCTCTATCAATACTTTTTGCCATTTTAATTATATGTGTCTTGGGGTGGACCTCCTTGGGTGGATTTTGTTAGGGGATTTCTGTGCCTCCTGGATCTGGATGTCTGTTTCCTTTCCCAGATTAGAGACGTTTTCAGCTATTATTTACTCAAATAAATTTTCTGCCCCCCTTTTCTCTCTTTTTTGTCTTCTGGGATCCTTATAACGTGTATGTTACACTTGATGGGAGTCGCTGAGTTCTCTACATCTATTTTCATTTGGTATATATATTTTTTTCTCTCACCTGCTCAGCTTGATTACTTTCCATTACTCTGTCTTCCAAATCACTAATTCATTCCCCTTCTTCTGGCCTCCGATTTATTCCATCAAGTGTATTTTGAATTTCATTATAGTGTTCTTCATCTCTGATTGGTTCTTATCTCTTTGTTAAGGCTCTCACTGATGTCCTCCACTCTTTCCTCCAGTCCAGTGAGCATTTTTATGATCATTATTTTAAATTCACTATCAGGCATATCACTTATCTCTGTTTCACTTAGGTCTTTTGCTGTGGGTTTGTCCCATTCTTTATTTGGGACATCCTCCTCTGTCTCCTGATTTTGTTGAACTCTCTGTGCCTGTTTCTCTGTGTTAGGACAGTCAGCTGTGTCTCCTGCTGGGAGTAGGGGCCTTATGGAGAAGAGGTCCCTCAGGCCCTTCAAGTGCAGGGTCCCCTGTTCACCAGAACCTGGTGCTTTGGGGGGCTTCCTATGTGTGTTGTGTGAGCCCTGCTGTTGTATCCTGGCTGCTTTTCCCTTTGTTCCAGGAGCCTGCAAATGCTCTCTTTTCCTGCTGTAGGTAGGGCTGGGTCCCTGCCCAGGGTGGGGCACACAGTTTTAGAAAGTCCTATGTCAGTCAGCTCATGAAGGGAGACCTGCTGCTGCCGCTGCTGGGACTCAGGCTCTGCAAATCATGCCAGTTGGGAGATGCAGTGTTGGCAAAGTTTGCTCCAGTCTTCTGGGAGAGGGGGCCCACGGTGCCAGGACTGAGGCAAGCGAGACCAGACAGGGCGGATCCAAGAAAGCACAGTGGGGCTTGGTATGAGCAAGTAGGTAGTGCATGTCACTGCCATGGTGGTTCTCACAGGTGGCCATGTGTTTATGCTGTGGGGCAGTGGAGGCGAATGGCACCTGCCAGCTCCTGTGTTTCTGGAGAAGTCCTTCAGTGAACCCTACCCCTCCAGGACATGCTCCCAAATGAGTAATCTACTTTCCTTCCCGTATGTTCCAGGCATTATGCAAATTGGTGCTTCTACCTTGTATCTCTATGGGCTGTTTGTCATGCTGTCTCTTTAAGGATGGGGACCCAATTTCTTCTTACCCTCTAGCCTCTCCCAGAACTGAACCCATGATTTAAAAATTCTAGGCATTAAGTCCCAGTGGTTGTGAGAACTCATGAAATTCGGCTCCTGTTGTTTTCAAAGCCAAATGTTATGCGGATTTGTCCTACCCACGTGGGCTCCCCAGTGCGATAGCCTATTTCTCTCCCTGCTCTGTATCCATGGCTCCCTTCCCCCAATGGATGGCTGTGGTCCCTTTATCCCCCCAGCCTCTCCGACTGCATCTCTGCCCTTCCAGCCCTGTTCAGTGCGGCTTCCTTTCTACCTTTAGTTGTGGATTGTTCTGCCAGTCTTTGGGTCATTTCCTGGGTTGTTTACACTGATGTGAGTGTTATCTATTTGTATCTGTGGGACAAGATGAGCTTAGGCTCCTCTTATTCTGCCTTCTTCCCAGCCTTCTCCAAAGCAGATGGCTTTTTAAATTTACCAATACTACCGTTTTCCCTGCAGAACTTTTTTGAGTAATTAAAAAATATATATAAACTGATAATGAAATCTGTTAAAGGTAGACTCAATGAATTTGTGGTAGGATGGATGGTTGGATGGAGGGATGGACAGACAGACAAAGGTATAAGAGGATAAAATCTGCAAAAAAGACATTTCTGGTTAATTTCATTTTTTAAAAACGTTATTTATTTGTTGAGAGAGAGAAAACACAAGCAGGGGAAGAATAGTGACTGGGAGAGAGAGAGAGAAATTCTTAAGCAGGTTCCATATTGTCAGCACAGAGCCTGATGCAGGGCTTGAACTCATGAACCATGAGATCATGGCCTGAGCCAAAATCAAGGGTCAGAGGCTTAACCCACTAAGCCACCCAGGCACCCCTGGTGAATTTCAATATAAGAATTAGAAAAGAGGTTACCAATCACAAATATGTAAGACTCTGTAAGAAAGATAGAGATGAACACATGCAAGTGTCATGAAAGCAGAATGTGAGAATTTAAAGAAAGAGCATGTATTTTTGTAATGAGATGTGTATTTTGTGGCCTGTGTCTCTTAATGATATTGGGAAGGAGGATATATACAGAAGGCTGAAATAAAATGAAAAATACACAGCACTGATATCAACAGGAATATATAGAGAATGGGTTGCAAGCAACACGCAGGGATAGAGCCTGGATACGAAAATTCAGTGTGTTGGGCTGCTGCACATTCTAGGATTACAGATTTATAGGCAGAAAAGAAAGTGACGATTCATTCTTTCATTGGATCATTTAACACACATTATTACTGCTGCTTGAGGGCCCAGTGGGGTCTAGGAAGGGAGGCGTTTTTGCATTTGACTAGATTCTAAAGCAAATATTCCTAGCCCACCTCCTTTCTGCACCACAGTCCCATTCAAGTGCCTCTACAGCAAAGACTCCGACCTCTCTAATTTCTAGCATCCTTTAGGGAGCGCGAAAAATGACCTTTTTGAGAATGTGCTCAAATCACCCTAAACCCAGGATGGCAAGGGATAGAAAAGCTTGTCTAAGTCTGGAACAAAAGTCAGTTTTCAGAAGTCCAAGGTAAAAACAATGACTATAGAATCTCCCAGTAGGGTGCAAAATTGGAATTAAACAATATTTTTGTTAAGCTTTTGCACTTTCTCAAAGTGGTGTAATCTTTGTTTGATACAAAGGAGATCTTAATGCAAGTGAATATAATTATACTTTTTTATTAGTATTTTCATCTATGTAACCTATTACATTAATAACATAAAACATTTCAACTATGTAATTTATGTGGGAACAATACATTTAGTGTTTTTATGTTACTTGATATATGTAAAGACTAGCAAAAAGCATAGCGCTCTTATGCTGGGGAAAACCAAAACCCAATAAACTTGTTTTCTCATGGTTTCAAAAGCCCTGGAAAATTTGCATCTTTAGTAATTATAGTACAGTATCAAAAATATTCAAGGCATCTCATACTCTCATGCTTATTAAACACATTTCCCTCTAACTAGATAGCTGCCTGTTTTGTACAAGTTTTTATTTTCAAACCACTGCTGTTTACACTCTAGGAGGTCATATTTACATTATGCTGGCCTTTCGAAGTCAAAATTTACAAAGTTACTTTGCGTTTCTCCCCTCTTATTACCAAAACTTTTCTGCAAGATGCTTTCCATTAGAAATTGTCTTTCTATTCAAGAACTCTTGCCATTAAAAGCAAGGTTTCTTTTCTTAGCTTAAACTCAAGCTTAAAAAAATAGATCTATAAAACCTCACTAGTGAAAAAAAAATACAATCTGAGGGATCTTTTTCCTTCTTGTTTTATTTCAAAATATTTTCTTTTAATGTGGTTCACATAATATACATACTCTGCAACTTAGTTAAGGTATTGGTTGTATAAAGTGGAAATTTATACAGGCAAGGTTAATTTTGTGTTTTATGTGGAGAAAGTTACCTCTAGGACCAAAAGATTCTTTCTAGGATTGTCATCCAGAAGGTGGCGCCCCCCACAGGATCAGATTATGAATAGGACTTCTGTCCGAGAACAAAATCCTGTTGTTAGTCACATGGACCAGTCCCATAAGGATAGGGCTATGATGATTGGCCCTTGAAGTCTTTTTTTTTTTTTTTTTTTTTTTTTTTTTTTTTTTTTTGAGAAAGACAGAGAGAGTGGGGGAGGGACAGAGATAAAGAGAGAGAGAGAATTCCAAGCAGGCTCTCCACTGTCAGCACAGAGCCCAACGCAGGGCTCGAACTCACAAACTTGAGTACACACATGACTTGAGTCGAAGGCAAGAGACGCTTAGCCCACTGGGCCACCGAAATGCCCCTGATCCTTGCAGTCTTGACAAGGATGATGAAGCTTCTCTCCTATCAGGGCATATGGTGCAGTGAAATGCCTGGCTCTGTATTTAGGCTGGAGCACCAGTTCCTCAGTGTGCCCAGTTTTTGACCCTACGCTGTGCTGGGTATGGATTCTCTTTGACCTTTCACTTTTCTAAAAGGGAACAGTCATACTGCTAAGGAAGATTTAAACTGCGTTGCTCTACAAAACATAAATATAATCAATGAAATGTACAGAATAGCATCTTTAGAATCTGTAATGTGGTTTGTCTCCAACATGAGTATGGACAAAGGATGTTTTAGGAAAGTAATGCCGGAGGAAATAATAGGTGGCCTCAGAAACTATGTGAGAATCCTGGATTATAGTTCATCAGCCTCCTTACAGTTTTATTCCAGGTTGAAATGATGACTTCTTAGTACCTTCCTTTTTCTTATCTATAAAATGGCACAGGGAGTTGATCTTTTACTACTTATTATTTAAAGGAAAGTAGGATCAGGGCTCCTGAGTGGCTCAATTGGTTAAGTGTCCAACTTTGGCTCGGGTCATGATCTCACAGTTGGTGGGTTCAAGCTGCACATTGGGTTCTGTGCTGATAGCTCAGAGCCTGGAGTGCCGGAGGCCGGCTCCAGCAGGTCCAGGGGTCCCCGAAGGATGGACGGTGTAGACGAGGGAGGGATGAGACAGGCCACGAGAATCTTTCTGGCCACCAGGCAGGCATCTCTGCTCTGACTGGGGCTCAACTTTATTTAATAATTAAATGTTTGGGGGATGGCACAGAAGTGGCATTTGCCTTAGACAATGATTTCTGATGATAAATTCCTTTGATATGTAAGAATCTCCCAGAACATAGATTTGTAGAAGATTCCTGCATAACCTTTATCAATAGTGATTGAGGTAGGGGATTTGGATGCTTATCCTATGGGGAAGGAAGGTATCTTTAGCACACAAGACAATGTTTTTAGCATAAAAAGGGAGAAATTAGTTCTTTGTGAGCAGGGGTCAATAGCTTGTTTGCTTAAGGAGAAGTATTAAGAAAAACAGGTGTTTCAGGAAACACAAATGTTTGCTCCCATAATCACAAAAGAAGAAGTTCCTACAATAGGTTCCTTTACAGGGTGCGATCAGCATATTCAAGGCCAGAATAAGTCACTCCGAATACTGATCACAAGATGCCTTGGGGATCGGTGCTCCAAGCAGAAACAAGTTGTTTACGGAAAACTTTTTTGACTTGATGCTGAATGTGTAAACACCATGGAGGCCCTAAATGTGTCAGCCCTTGTTTTTGGGTTATGTTTTAGCTACTCTTATCTATGCTCATCTCAGCCGCCAGTGTAAGGGAGGGTGTTTGCGGAAAGTAGGCCTTAGGGAAGGGACTGCCATACATCACCGGTTAGAAAAGGTAGAAGTATTAACTTAAGTTCTGCCCTTATCTGTTCCTTAACTCTAAATGAGGCTCTTTGTCTCAGGGCCAGGCTTAATTGCAACTCCCGTGTTCCCAACCCCCTTTATTATGTAAGTTTTGGGTCTGCAAGGCCCATAGGAAGAGCCTTTTGACAATCATCCAACAGTGCTTTCATCTGAAGTCTCTTTGGAAAAGGCAGGAATATGCTTTTCCTTATGAGCAGTCTGTGTGGGGAATATCGGTCTGATCTGGAATATTGTGAGGCCTGGTCAATACCAGCAGCCTCATTTCCAACATGCGCCAGTGGTAGCAGAAGGAGATACCAGTTTTCCTTTCTCATGGCAGGCGCTGTGCAAACGCTGCCATTTCCTCGCTGTGACTGCCATCGGCGAGGCTGGTGCGGCTCCCAGCACTGGAGCCTGCTTCAGATTCTGTGTCTCCCTCTCTCTCTGCCCCTTCCCTGCTTGCTCTCTGTCTCTCTCAAAAATAAACATTAAAAATTAAAAAAAAACTAAAGGAAAGTAGGATACTTCATCCCTGTGAGAATATCATTGCTATGTAAGGGAATATTCTTATGGTAGAGCACGCTTTGAGAATCTCTGTTTGAAGGTCTGAGAGGCAAACTCTTTGACAGGCAGCAGTTCTTAATAACATTAATATAATTATATTTTAATTTTTTATTGTTCATCATAATTTTATTTTTATTAAAAACTTATCACCTATTTATAACAAGTGATGTTGGCCTTTCAAATATTTGGCTTCTAAGCAATAACTTAAGTTTACTTTTAATGATATTAAGTGAATAATAGTACAGGTAGTAAGGAGACACCAGCAAAAGTCTTGATAGCATTTGTCAATGTCTTAAGTTTAGGAAACGCTGTTAAGGCCAAAAAGAACATCGAAGACAGATGAACCTGGGTTCCCGTCTCTGCCCTACTATGTGTAACTTGTATCGTTTCAGCCAAGCAACTGGAACATCACAAGCCTAAGTCCCCTCTTTTGTAAACTGGAAGTAATTCCACTCATTTTGTAGAGTAATTAGGTACAGTCTATGAAAACCGGTATTGTTATCAGTAGAGGCATTTGACCAAAATGATACAATCTCTCCAGAGGACTTCATGGGGAAGAAATTCTGGGCCCTCCTGCTATGGGGCTATGTTTTTAGGGGTATCTGCTATCCATCGTCCCATCTTTATGAATATTGTTGCCTCTATAAACCTTAGAAATACCTGTCATGTGGATGGGGGGGTGAGAGTGGGAAGATAAAAATAAAAATCCATGTCTCCCATGCACAATATATTTAACTCTTGTTCAATAAAATATGGCCACTGTATTTATTGGCAAAGGATGCTGTAATTTTGAAATCCCTTTCTCATAGTTTATTTAAGAAAATCTGTTTTTATACAACATGGTCGACCTGCTATCTCATCAAGATTTCTCCAATGGCTTTTGAATAATCATCCTGTCTTCTCTGTTTTCTTTCTTCTTCTCAGGTGCTTTTTACTCCCCTTCTTCTGTGGTGTGCCACTTATATACTGATATTCCCCAAGGTTTTTAGTCTTTACTCTTCTCTGTTAGCATCTGGCCTCCCTTGGGTTGGGGGGGGAGGTGGGTTTGTGCACTCACAGGGCTTTAGCAATTGCCCGTAAGCTAATGAGTCCCCAGACTCGATATCCAGTCTGGACCCTGCTGTGTATCTCTCTCAAATATTAAACACATATATCTAAATACCTGCCAGACCATTGCTACCTACCATGATGGCCCTAGCCACATGGGACTATGCAAACTAAATTTATTAAAATTAAACTAAAAATTCAGCTCCATAGGTGCACATTTTAGGAGCCTATGAGCCATCTGTGGCCAGTGGCTACTGTACTGGATAGCACAGGTACAGAAAAATTCATTGTAGAGAGTGCTAATGGACAACACTATCTATACTAGTCCTTTCCCTGAAAGTGTATTGGATATACCTTGGTTACAATACACACAAGGCTGAACACATCTATGCCTTTGCAGAGAGGAGTCTTCTTCCTTTACATTCCATGTTGGTGATAATAGTACCACTACTTGTCAAGTCTACCTCCTAAGCTAAAAACCTGGGAATGATTTTGAAATCTACCCGCATCTGACCAGTTGGTTAGCTTATGGAACGAACAGTCTCCTCTCCTCTGTCTCCATGGCTAGACCCCACTTGAAGTTTTCAACATCTGTCTCCTGTCAACAATTCCTTATCTGAGGGTCCTGACCCTTCCTTCTAACCCCCACCACTCATATAGCCCTGCATTTTGTGTTAACCTTCTAAAATATGGTCCAACTCCCTGTCCCCAAACCTTGAATGATTCATTCCTTCTTTTGTGGGTTGAGCTGTGTCCTTGACAAGATATGTTGAAGTTCTAACGGTATGGGTGGGTGTGACTTTATTTAGAAGTAGGATCTTCATGGGGCGCCTGGGTGGCTCAGTTGATTAAGTGGTCAACCTTGGCTCAGGTCATGATCTTGCGGTTTGTAAGTTCAAGCAGCCCCCCGCAACTCCCCATGTTGGGAGTCTGCTTCAGATTCTGCCTCCCTCTCTCTCTGCCCCTCCCCCTCATGCACTGTCCCTCTCTCACTGTCAAAAATAAATAAACATTTAAAAAATTTTAGTAAAAGAAGTAGGGTCTTCGAAGATGGAATGAGTTAAGATAAAGTCTTATTTAATTACAGTGATTCCTAATCCAATATGATTCAGTGTGTTATAAAAAGAAGAAACAGAGACACAGGGAGAGAAAACAGAAACACATGGACACAGAAGTAAGATGGCAGCTTAAAATGGGGGCAGAGATTGGAGTGATGCTGTCCTCAGCCAAGGAATGTCTAGGGGCACTAGGAGCTAAAATAGACAAGGTTGGCTCCTCCTCCACGTCTCTGCCAACACCTTGATTTCAAACTTCCAAACTTTAGAACTGTGGGAAAATAAATTCTATTTTTAAAAATTCTGTTGTTTGTGGTACTTTGTAACCACAGCTCCTGGAAACCTCTACACTTTACTGAATGCTTCCTATATGTCAGGCATTACACTAGGCATTTCTCAGGGAATAAAGGCCAATCTTTTAGACTGTGTAGGAGACCATAAGTTCTATTCCTCCAGATTAAGTGTAGATTCCTAGTCGTACCTCAAGTCCCAGGTGGGAAGTCCACTTCTCTGGCAATCTTTCCAGGCCCACTGGGGCTAAATCACTTAGTTACTTATACTGTTTCCTTTGAACTCAAATACACCTGTATCTTAGCCCTTTTCACATAGTGTCTCTCTTCCCACTAGACTGTGAGTACCTCGAAGCCAGGCGATGTCTCACTTATCTCCACGTGATTCCAGAGTCTTCCCTTGATTCAGCCATCCAGAAATCATTCAACTAATGCACCACAAGAAATGCACTTTGCTTGGTCCTACCACAGATCCCTTTCAGTTTTCTTTTGGTTGCTGTTGGAAGCGTTTATAGGAAGTACTTGGAGGGAGCAGGTGTTTCGGATTGAGGAAGAAGTTGGAGTATTTCTGTGCTTCATCAGCGTTTCATTTTTAGATCTATTTTCTTTGTCCCTCCACTTAATATTGGCTGAGGGAGTACACACACTCAACCTAATGATACTTATCTACTCAGAAGATATTTAGAGAGACACATGCACACATAAACACATACACACATCACCTAAAGTATCCCAGGGCCAAATTCTTAGTGCTTTTTCCCTGTTGCCCCTGCTATTGTAGTTTACTCACATTTCTGTTCACTCTTAGTAACAATGAAACATAAAAAACTCACGATAAATAAAAAAAAGAATGACACGTTTACATTAGCTCAAAATTGTAAGACTTATTCTGTTTAAGTTTAGTTACCTAAAATGGAAGGGGAACTCCTCCCACCCCCTACTCCCCGAAGTGATTCACACATCAATTGTAATAAACACAACTGGTGTTTTCTTCTCAGGGCAGGAGAGATGGTGATATATATTTGCTGTTCTCTAGAGAGCTCATGGATAGCTTTCCAAAGCTTGGGAAATGAGCCAGCTCTTGCCTTGACAAGGGAAGAAACACATAGATTTTCAAGAAAAGCCTTGCAATCCATACCATTCAACCTTCAAGTTACACTTTACATGGCAGCCTTAATTGTTTTCTATCTTCAATTGTCAGATAATGCTTCTACCTTCTTTCCCTGTGAATAGCTGCCAGATCTGAACGTTTGCATCAAAGATGCAACACATGGTAGAGTATTGGATTTAGACTTCAGTAAAGAGAAACTTATAAATTTTCAGTTCACAGCAGAAAACAATCCTCACAGGGAGCTCTAGTCTAGCTCACAAATTCAACTTCAAGTGAGAAAAAGAGAGAAATCTCCAGTAAACTTATGAACATGTACAAGATCAGTAATTAATAAGAATGTTCCCAAAACAAAGAAAATCCTTGAATTTCCTTAGCCATTTGAAAATATGATCCACTGTTGTTTAAATCTTGACAACAATTTGTTTTAATGTAAAAATGTGTGTAAAGCATTTATTATAGACAAGACACTGTTCTAAGTACTACAGAGATATTGATTCATATCTCTATTACATTTTTAAATGTTTGGGAAAAACAATGACCAAAAGGTGTGGAGAAACACTTTATTCTCTCAATATTAGCAAATAGAGAAGGCAAACATGAAAAGAACTTAGTGTATATAAATATTGTTTTATCTCCCTGCAGAGGGTCTTGTGGCATCCTGAAGCGTGGATGGATACCTTACACTGACCTGGGATACATTTTGCGTGGGGAGTTCCCTGGGTCTACTAGAGTCCAAGTTCATAATCTCTTTTTGAGGGATCTAAGGCTACTCTACAGAGTGGGGCTTTCCCAAGGAATAGACCCTATACTCAGTAGCACAAAGACTGTCTTTTCAATGCGCTCCTAGGGTTTGGGGGCAGGACTTTACATGGTTGGCTCATGGCTCCAATTCTAGATGTTTTCAAAAAGTGAAATGATATTTTTTCAGGGAGCCCCCATTTTAAAAGGTAATTAATAATAATCTTTTGGAAATATAGCTGCAGAGTAGAATTCAAGCAAGCCAAAATACCTCTGGGAAATTTCTCTGCTCCAACTGCATAATACTTTTCTGTAGAATTAGGACCTTTTATAATAAACCTTCCAATTCATCCTTATCTCCATCAGTCCATAATTTCTATTTCTCTTTAGGAAGATGATCTGTAAGTTTACATTTATTGGATACACCTCTTAAAAGCATTTGGATCAAAATTACAACAATAGATCTAAAAGTAAGTTCTCAATTATAACATGTGGCATTAATCAGTGTTTAAAGCCCCCACTTAATCCAAAGATCATTAAAAAATGCTTGGGGAAATGGAAAAACATTCCATGCTCATGGATAGGAAGAATAAATCTAGTTAAAATGTCANAGGTTTGGAAAGCTGGAGGGATGGAAGTATACATTTGATACGTTGGAGATAGTCTCTATTTAAGCTTCCTTTTTTAGATAACCTGTGCTTTTAGTTGTCTTTTAGTCAAAATTTGAGACTTATATTTAGTCATAAAGCAAACAAAATGGTAGATTGTAGTTCAACGTTTATAAGACATTTCCTGTTTTAGGATGCAAAATATTCAGCAGATTACAGTTCTAGTTCTTTCTTGGAAGCTAAAGTTTGACCACGTGACATGGGTTAGTGTGGGGATGGGGAGATACCCACATGTAGACTGTGGGAGATGACACCTCCAGCCTGCCCTCTGCATGTTTCCCTTTGGTTCCCCAACCTTTTTTAAATTTTATTTTTTTTTTATTTTTTATTTATTTATTTTTTTAATGTTTTATTTATTTTTAGGAGAGAGAGAGAGACAGCGTGAGCAGGGGAGGGTCAGAGAGAGAGGGAGTCACAGGCTGAAACTGGCTCCAGGCTCTGAGCTGGCAGTCACCACAGAGCCCGATGCGGGGCTCAAACCCACGAACTGCGAGATCATGACCTAAGCGAAAGTCGGACGCTTAACCAACTAAGCCACCCAGGCGCCCCTAAATTTTATTTTTAATGTTTTATTTATTTTTGAGAAAGAGAGAGAGAGCGTGAGCAGGGGAGGGGCAGAGAGAGAGAGACAGAATCCAGAGCAGGCTCCAGGATGTGAGCCATCAGCACAGAGTCCAACGCAGGGCTTGAACTCACAAAGCATGAGATCATGACCTGAGCCGAAGTCACGCTCAATGGACTGAGCCACCCAGGTGTCCCTCAACTCTTACTGCAAATCTATGTTGCTTTCACAGGTGGATCACTCTGCCTCCCTTCATAAGTTTAGATCTCAACTCAAAATACTGTATTTTTATCAACAGGTGTTAACACTCTAACATTATCTTACAGGCTGGTGGCTTGAGTTTTCCTCAAGATTTTTGTTGTTGTTACACTGGTTCATTTTGTTTTAAGACACCTATTAAATTAGTAAAAGCAAAGATCACCAAAGATGACAAAAACATTTTCAGATTCATTCTTCAGAGGTTGACCAGACAGAAGCCTTGAGGTAGAAATTGTTTTGGGACATTTGATATGAACTGTCTTAAAAGAAATTCCTTCTCCTAGGTCAGATGATTTGCAGCCTGGACCCCAAGCAATAAATTAGTCCTTTTTTTTTTTTTTTTTTAAATTAAGAAGAAAATCAGGGCACCTGGGTGGCTCAGTTAATTAAGCATCCGACTTCGGCTCATGTCATGATCTCACGGTTTGTGGGTTCGAGCCCTGTGTCAGGTTCTGTGCTGACAGCTCAGAGCCTGTAGCCTGGTTCAGATTTTGTGTCTCTCTCTCTCTCTATGGTCCCCCCTCACTCGTGCTCTGTCTCTCTCTGTCTCAAAAATAAATAAACTATAAAAAAATAAAAAAAGAAGACAATGACATCTCTTATAATGGTTCAAAAAGGGAAAATAAGATGAAAATGACACCTTAATTTTAGCCTTTAATGACAAACTTCAATGTTTTATTGTTTTGGAATTAATTTCAGGTTGTTTTAAACAGCAACAACAAAAAATACGGTTTATAGCTAGAAAATTGTTTCATTTTCATTCCCGGATCAGGCAAATAAAAGATGATTAAAGCAGCATTTTGCAAAAGGGTAAGTTTGGCTTTTTTTGGTCATGTCAAGAATCTTATGAAATAATAGATCCAAATATCCAGGGACTGACTATTACAACTATAGCACAGAGTAGCACAAACCACAAAGAAATTGCCAGATATTCTTACTTAACATTCTTCTTTGGCCAGTGATGTTATGCAAAGGACATACATTTTTTTAATTATTAAGAAATAATCTAGATAAATACAAATAGTTATGAAATAAATATTTTGTTTTCTTAGGAAACAATGTAGAAATATCTTGACTATACTTAATGTACAAGATATTGAACATGTAGTTAATTTTTCTTGTTTATTTATTTATTTTGTGACAGAGAAGCACAAGAGGGGAAGAGAGAGAGAGGGAGAGAGAAAGAGAATCCCATACAGGCTCTGCATTGCTAGCACAGAGCTTGATGTGGGGTTCAAACCTATGAAGCTGGGTGAGCCGAAACCAAGAGTCAGATGCTTAACCAACTGAGCCACCCAGATGCCCCTTGAACTTGTAGTTATTAATGTAGTTCTTTCTTTCTTGTATTTTAACACACCTGGAGGTGATTTTGAGCTTTGAACAGAGCTGTCCTTTATCCCTAGAAATAACTGTGTGAAGACCTAATATAAAATTAGAAGCAATCTATCACAACTGTAACATACCTAATACCGAATCACAGCAAGGAAAAACCTCTGTTTTTCCCACAAAATCCACAAAGCATTTATAATTACCTCCCTTTGGAGTTTGGCCTGGCTACATAATCAAAATAGGGAACAAAAAGCACAATGTGTTCACATCAGGTTTACAAGTTTTGTATGTTTACACTGTGTATGCGTATACAAAATGTCAGAGAAAGGTCTGTTGCAATTTACATTAGACTAAAAGATAACCTACTATGAACAAAGATGGCTCAAATCTTAGAATATATCAAAACACAAGAATACACCTTCAGATGAGAGTAGCCAAGAAAAACACTGCTTGAAGTTGTCCTCTGATTTTGCTGACAAAAATGAAAATTATGAGCACAATAGGAAGCTGTATCTATGAAGATTTAGAGATACTAATATATCGTAGCTTGAAATGTGGCAATTACCTTAAGATGTACCAAGGGTATTATATCTCACCATGTCAACCTTCAACTTGGGTCCTTAAAATAACCATTACTTCTTCAATTCTTCCCTTCTCTCTCCATAGGCTGTAAAAATGTACTCTCCAAAAGTAACATAAAGAGAAAGTTGTTATCCACAATTCTAATCCCTGGATAGTGAAAGAGCAGAAGATGGAAGTATATTCTACTGCTCCTGCTAGACTTCTTTGAACAAATTACTGGCACTCTGGCCTCTAATTTGTTATTTTTTTTATTTGAGCTGGATGAGAAATAGAAAAAAAAAAGCAATTGCTACACTTGTACAGTTTTATAATTTCCTTTATAGAAGATTCCATAAAAATATCTACTCATGTTTCTATCTTTCAAAATTAAAAAGTAAAAAAATCCTGTTTAAACAAAGGTCAAATGTCTGAACAAATTCTGGGTTCCTTTACTCCCTCCCTATTTTTTGCACAAAGGAAGGGACTGTTGCTGGGAAGAAAGAGTCTGTTTTCATGTGTGTATGGCCAGAGACCATAAAAAGATAAAACTATACCATCCACAAAGTGTCGATCTTTCCAGAGGGAAGTGTGCCAGAGTGTTGAAGGATGAGGAGAACATTAATCAGATGTCATGGTGTTTACACCTAACCCCCTTCTCCCAATCCCTGTATTTAACAGTCTGCACTGGGTGGGGACATCTTGAAAAGGAGCATCGTGGGTCATGGGGATTCGAGAATGACCGTTCTCATTTTTCAGACATCCTTTAACTAAACAGGCATCTCCTTTTGTAGATGGGTCTCGCTTTCCACTCTTTTATTCCTGAAATGTTATACATGGAGTTTAATATCCTTTGAAATGGCCTCCACTCCTCAATGTATGAACTTGGCCTGCCTGGCCTTCACCCTGCTCTGTTTTTGCAGGTAGTTCCCAGTGATCATCAAAGTGTTGCTTGCTGGGTCTTTCTCTCTCATCACTTTTGCTTATGAGCCCAGACAGTTGGTCAGCAGGTCACCGGTCAGTCCTGCAGGGCTGACTCTGCTCTGATCTACACCCACTACTTGAAATCAACATTGCCAATGTTATTACCACTTTGTCGAGAGGCCATATACCATGCCTGCCTGGATACCAGAGAGGCCGAATCCTGAAGTGACCCCAAAGGGCTGACAGTGATAGCACGGTGTTGGGTTCCTGAGGACAGCCTTGTGACTTCTCTCACTCTAGGGGATCTGGTGAAGGGACTGCACCATATTGCTGCCTCCTGAACTGTGCCAAGCCAACCTGAAGCCTCTCGGGGGAGGGGGTCCTCTAAACAGGAAGCTAGCAAATTCTCTCCTAAAGAGTAAGCTCTCTACTCCGACATGGGTGAACTGTGAATACCAGTATCACTAATTAAGCCATATTTTGGGGATTACACAGCAGATGGAAGCATCTCTCATGTGGAGAGCTGGGTTGGACCAACGTTCTCAAGTCATCTGGACACTTTTTTCCTTTATATCAAAGCACTGAATTCCTCCTTGTGTATCTTTCGGTTGTCTTCAGCTGACATAATGGCAGCAAATGGCGACAATGTGCTGGCTCCAAACATTAGACCACTTAGATAATAAGAGCTGTGTAAACATAGATGCGGTGTTGGGCACTTTGTGCTATGAGGACGTTAAGAGCTCTGGGACTGCATGTTAGGGCATCTGTCCCTTCTAAGGAAAACAAACTGATAACTCCATGACTTTAAACATCCTGTTCCATCTCAAATATTAAACATATGCTGTACGGGGGCGGGGGGGGAAGCACAGCCATGTGGAAGCAAGACAATCAATATAAAAGTGTCACTGAGCATTCGACAGGCACCGAGAGAAGACTAGGAGCGACAGGATGAGAGTCAGCTGCAGAAGACCTTTCCTGTTTGGTAAACTGGGCAGGCACGGAAAAGCAGGGTCCCAGAATGGAGTGATTCTGACTCTTAATTGAACGCAGTTTTCTGCTCAGCCTGAAACCGCATCACCTTTGATCATTGGCACAAAACAAGCTTGAAGGATGCCGTACAATCCCAACATACTTGCGTCCCAACCTGAGTAATATTAATCTGGGAAAATAAACCTGTGGAATATAGAGCAAGGCATGGCAATAGCTCCCGGCTTAAAAGTCATTGAGAACACAAAGCCAATCATTTACACTCATGGCTGGGTATTTAGTGCATTATGCTGGGTAGGATTCAAAAATCCTTCTAGAGGTGGGAGAATGATCTTGGCTTTGGCTCTGCTCAAAAAGAGTAACGTATTGTGTGAAATTTAATGATATGAGCGAAGTCTAACTTTACCAGATTCTTGTCTGCTCCAATGTTTTGTGGTTCACTAAGAAAAAATCTTGTGGGGAAATCAATTATGACTTATTAACTAAAAAAATACAATAAGAGAGGGAATATGAGGTGCTTCCAGCATTCATCATGCAGTAAACTGTGGTATTGGGAATATAGGGCTTTTAGAAATTGGAGTAGTCAATTTCCAGAGTTTCTATTTTCAGAGTAGCAACTAAAGAATCTATTTCTTCTATTTCTGATTCCTATGGCTTTTCTACAAATGTCTTTGAAGTTAAGCAGGTTTCTGGTTGATATTCTGGAAGAATCTGGGTTACAGTAAGAATCCAAAGTACTAGACCTTCTAAAGATTTTTAATTTCAATTAAGTCCTAATTGTGAAGTAAAATTGCTGTAAAGAAAACTAGAAATGTACTAACTAAGCCAATAGGTGCAAACGCTGAGACGTGTTATCAGAAGTTATAGTAACAATGATTTTCTCCTTCCTTGAACCAAATTAATTACATTTTGATCAATACTGATTCAGTTTCTACAATCAAAGGCTTCAGTTTAATTGATCCACTTGTTAATCTGATTGCGAATATGTATAATGTACTCCAATTGCTCAGAAAATTCTAGAGTTTATATATTTGATTTATTTTCATATGTTGCTTTTCTAATAGGGAATCCGCAATAATAAGTTTGCTGGGAATTATAAAGTGTATCATTTAAAAGGGAAACAGAAATCTTAAGGGAGTGATTCTCTTGCTTACTATCTCCACCTGGCATTCTTTCTCGCACCATGGCTGGCTTGGCTATGAATACACCCTGTAGACCGGAGCACCAAAATATTACATTTTTCCTCTGTGTAATTCTTCAGGACACATCTAAATATGGTGCTACCGAGCCGGCTGTATGACAAAGGACTATGCTTACAGTCTAGGAAAGTGGTGAGAATGTCTTCCCTTATCTGTCCCCAGGAATGAAGATGCCTTCCTGTGATTCCAGGCTAAAATGAGGGTTTCTATAGGACAAGTGAATGCAAAGTATTAACTCATTGATTTCTCATGAGAATAAATTGATTATGGTCTTTTGGGCAATAGATTACACTTGCTCTTGAGGGTATATAACACATTTTCATTTTCTCTAATCCTCAGAACCTAGGCAAAACTTCTCCCTGAAAGATCTTGGAGACATTCTTGGTGACGTGAATTTCTTAGGTATGTATCTCTAACAATAAAGATTAATTTCTTATCTTTGATCATTATCAGCAACATTCTTATAAAAAAATAAGCCTATTAAAAGCTCCATCCCTTACTAATTCCATTTGTAGGATGATTTTATGGGCTCTTGCTCCTTTCTCTCTCTCTGTCTTCTTCTTTTTTGTTTAGGTTTCTCTTTTAGGTCTCTGAATAGCTCCTAATTGTGCCAGATTGCATGGTATTCCCCTTGCAGGCTTGTCTAATGCTGTACATTGCTATGGCTGCTCCCTGTGTCTTAAAAATTGCTACAGCAAAACCAGAGGTCTTTTGTTTGTTTGTTTCTTGAATTATTTTCTCAAGTCTCCCAAGGCCAAAATTTTAAGCTTATAAAATGTTATTTTTTCAAATCTGTTTATCTAAATGAAAACTCCTTTTCTGTGTAAATGATCTTCCATGGTATCATTTCATTCAGCAGAACCCTTCACACAGAATATTTAAAGAGCTAAAATACTATGATGGATAGCATGCGTGTATGTGCCTATGTTATATAATCTTTATATACATCTTACATTTATATATAAATATATATACAAGTACATATACATATATATACTTAAGAAATATGTATATACTTAGTTTTGAAAGCTCTATGAATTATTCAGTCCTCTTCAAAAAGAAAGGCTAAAATAAAAAAAAGAAAAACCTGTAAGAAACAGGAATAGCTGGCCAAAAAATAACTACTTGGAGGGAGATGAGCAGGTGCACTGAAGTGATTTCCCAGCCGAAAGGGAAAATAAACGGAGGAAATGGTACTGTAAATGATGTGATATTAAACAGGTTCATAACACGGTTCTGAGCCTCAGCCCTTCTCCTTCTGCAGGTATAATTATTGGCTGAGCCAAGAACACATTGAGTTTTATCCACGTGTCTGTGGAAACTGTTTTAGGTGGAAAGCAGTATCCTGACACATATTTTTAGCTTGAGGGTAAAATCTAAATTTTACCATAACAACATTTTCCACATATCTATGCCCAAGGACAATTTTGTTGGGATCAATGAACAAACGTCCTTTGAGAATGATGAGTGTTCAAGTCAAATTGCTCATTTCTCTCATTTTGTGCTGCCTGTATGTAAGATCTCTCTCTCTTTTTCTCTTTCTGTCTCTCAGTCACATAAACATTACATGTCTATCAATCAGTCTAGAGGCTGGCTGGCACTGCTCTGCCACCAGAAATCACTCTGGGTTTATAGTTTACTGTTGCTTAATGACCTCTCCTTCGTGTTTTCAAGTAAGCCAACAGAATTTCCAGTGTGTTTGGGGAGAAAGAGGCTGCTTCATCAGAAATGGGTAGCTGATCATTGTTATCTGAAAAAAACGTTCTAGCTTGTGTGTGAGGTTCCTGGCTGGGACTAGATTCACTGTGTGGGGGTCTTTCCTCTGCATATGGGTGGAATCACAGTTTCTCCCACTTACTTGCGATTACTATCCTACACAAGGTTAGAGAGAGACGTTTATATTCATGAGTTTGGAAAACACATTTATATGGGGGCAGGAGATCCATGGGAGTGCAAATCTTTGACTAGATATCTTTTTTAATTTTTATTTTCCTCCACATCCGCTCAATGTGCTATGCTTGCATGCTGGCTCTGCAGTGTGTTTCATTATTATTACTTACACGAGTCACAGTGACATGACAGAAGATGGTTAATGATAGTGACAATCCCCCAATGGGCCTCACACCTTTTTTTTCTTGGATCAGTCTTTGTTTGTCTTTGTTTAAAGGGTCACAGTTTTTGCATCCCTGGAGTGAAGCTGCCAGTTACTCTTCTCTCGTTACAGTAATTCCCCTGTGCATGGAACCACCCGCGGTTGAGAGGCTGAAATAGAACGTGATAATAGGCTTTATATATCATCTCCAAGTCCTACCACAGACCAGAGCTGTATGGCTTGGGGGAGACTCTGACATCCAGATCAATCTTAAGCCACACCTATTGTCCTCCAATCCCAAACTCAACATCTGGCATTGCTGTCCCTATTGCCTAATGAATTCAGAACAAGCTTCTTGTCTGTTCTCAAAAGGCTGGCTTTGTTGGGGCTTTGACACATTTTCTTCAACTTCCTCTGCTAGTATTTCCCTTGGTGTGGCCTAACCATTAGAAACTAGACTATTCACTATTTTTGGAGCACAACCTTACCCACATTATCTCCTCTTCCAGTTTGTGAAATTATGTTGTTATTGTTTTTAAATCTTTTTGCAGCTGACTCAAGTACTTTTTTCTTCATGAGATACTTCCTGAGCCCATCAGCATATGACATCTACCTCCTTAAACCATTGTGGCATTTTCTATCTTAAATGAGGC
Organism: Crocuta crocuta; assembly: GCF_008692635.1. Taxonomy (NCBI): domain Eukaryota; kingdom Metazoa; phylum Chordata; class Mammalia; order Carnivora; family Hyaenidae; genus Crocuta; species Crocuta crocuta. The sequence goes on from NW_027527624.1 coordinate 3,411,651, forward strand.
TTACTAGGCTGTAAGCTCCATGATGCTAGGTACGCTGATTATCTTGTTCACAATTATTTTCCTAGCATCGACGAAAGTGTATCACATTTAAGAAGTATTCAATAAGTGGGGTGCCTGGGTGGCTCAGTTAGTTAAGGGTCAGACTCTTCTTTTGGCTAAGGTCAAGATCTCATGATTTCATAGCTCAAGACCCCATTGGGCTCTGTGCTGATGGTGCAGAGCCTGCTATGGTTCTTTCTCTCTCTCTCTCTCTCTCTCTCTCCCTGTCCCTCCCCTGCTCATGCTGTCTCTCTTAAAAATAAATAAATAAACTTAAAAAAAGTATTCAATAAGTACTTGCTAAATAAATAAATGGGATGAGTAAAGGCTTTAGAGTTTGCTCCTTGAAGTCTTCCTTTTTATCTCCCGCAGCAGCAAGCTAAGTGATTGCATGGAAGACACCAATATAGATTTGTTGAATTAGAAGACCCTGCAAAAATATGTGCTGAATTGGGAAAAAACGCATTTGCCCATGACAGTTTATAAAACATTTTTATTACCTTTGTTTCAAACTTAATTCATTAAGGTGAATAAGTTTGTTTTTTTTTTGTTTCATTTTGTTTTGTTCTCCACTTTAGATTGAGTTGAAAGGCACAGGGAGAGACAATAAATAGCAGCCTTGGGAAAGGACTGCTGGTATTCTGGTATTTGTCGATGACAATAGATACCTAAGTAAGCTATCGAAGTAATCTCCATTTCACAGGGTTAGAGGAGGAAAGAGCTGCCAGGAGTTATTGGCCTGTGATGCAGGCACATCACCTGGAGAATTAGGAGGGCACCATGTTCTTGGTCCCTCAGAGCTGGTCATATTTATTGGCTCTAAGACTGTTACCTTCACACCAGGTGAGATTTTCCAAAACTATGAGATGGGTAACTTTAGACGCTATTTTGACCATTCCAGGCTCTCAGGATGTACTGTTAGTTTACCCACCCTATGTGGAGTAGGTCTCTGAAGTGAGGAATGGGTGACAGCCCAGGAATTTTGGTATCATGTGCTTTCTACTACCTACGCTCTCACCTTTCTGATATAAACATCTGAGGTCAAAATGGACACTTCATTATTAGGGTGTGGTTGACACAGCTGACCTTGAGTTCAGTGCCTTAAATTCCAACTGTACAATCAGACTTGGGTTAAAAATATGAAAAAAAGGAATGTCCTAAGTATCAGAATTAGACGATCATTCCTATAGACAATCGAATTTAAAAGAATCAAAGGCATCTAGGTTTTAATATTTGCAAATGAAACATCCACTAAAATGCAATATTACAGCTTGTTGGCATCTTCTTTACTTATTACAATTACATTTCACATTTTTTCCTTAAAAAACTCTTAAGGATTTTCAGTGATTTTTTTAAGGCTTTCTGTAAGAGTTTTAATTATGCCCCAAACCATATGTTCTATGCTAAGCATGATACTGATTTTCTTGTCTTCAAAATGAACTCAGTCCAGGTCTTTAAAAAAATTTTACATAGCTTTATAAAATTTTAGTGATATAAGTAATACATGCTCCATGTTAAAAATTCAGAAGAATTTTTATCTATCATGAGGAGTGATGATAGTATCTATAATCTTTTGACTTCCAGGGAATATATTTAAGATTTTGATTTATATCTTTCTAAGTATAGGTAGGAAGGTAGGTACGATGGCCAGGTAGAACAGTTAGAACAAACATATTTTGGGATGTTGATAGTTTTAAACTACTTCTGAAACATATAAATGCTTTGATCTTCAGAGTTTCGTGATTCATTTCACAAAAATAAATTATTCAATACCTGAAACATGATACAATGAAATCCAAATTCTTATAACTTGCCATTAAACTGTTTAGAAGGCTTATTGTATACTCTTCTGTGAAGTAACTTGCTATCAACTATTAAAAAATCAATATCCACCCTAATTCTAATAATAATAAAAAGAACTTTAAAAAGTTGATTTAAGCCTCTTACTGGGCCCTATGGTAAAATTAGAATTGCATTGAGGTATGGTTCTTGAGAAGAATCTAAATGTGCGCTTCTGTGAATCTACCTTTTCCTGAGGGTTAATGACAGTCAGAATTCTACCTCATAAATACATGTCAAGGTACAACACGCTTTATATACGCTTACTGAAATCTGGCAGAATCTTATTCTTAAAAAGGAATTTTTGAGGTAACTCCCATAGGCTTTAGATAAAATCTCATCTAAATTATAAACAGAAAATACTATAGAAAATACACTTCCGTATGTAAAGACATGTTCCTACTATCAGTCAATAACCTCTCCATAGTTCTTGTGATATTCATGATGTCTGTCATTGATATTTATTGTTTGTGCCTCATCAGTGAGTGGTTACGTAAGTCACATATTTCAGTTTTCCCTGGAAGAAAAATGTTATCAGGGCTTATTTTTGTTATTACAATAGTCTCAGCTGTATGTTGCAAATGACCAAATACCGCAGGGGCCCATCTAACACATCTGTTACAGTGATTGGTATTAGTGAGCTCTGTCAGCCTGGAGCCAAACACCTAGCTTTTCCAAACATTGACAAGCTTTCTCTACAGCCCTATCTGATGGTGTGAACTGTTGCCCAAATGCAAAACTCATCATGCCTCCATATGGCTGTTGACAAAGTGTGCGCATTGAGCTTGAGTTTGCCTCTTCAATGCAAAGTCCAATGAAGAGAAAGAATTGAATTCATTCCATAGCACTGCATGCTTAAATATAGTTTTTAATATAATATATTTGACCTAAATGATTTTGATCAGCTTTGGATAATTCTATGTTAATCAGTTGGCTAATTTTGGCCTAATGCTACATTAGAAATATTAAAAAGAATGCCCAGCATCATTATTGTTCAAATGAATCCTGTCGATGAAGGCACATTCAGGATTAAACAAAATTAATTAAATTCAGGCCATGCTTTTAGGCACTAGGCTAACTAAAATCAACAAGTACTCTGCTCATTGTAGCCTTCTTTTGGATGTCTCTGGGCTCAAATTAGTTGTTGAGATGATGAGTTCCTTGACCCCACCAGTCCTCATTTTGTGCGCATAAACTTAGTACTGATCTATAACATCCCAAAGTATCATGCTCATTTCAGACTACTACAATGGATACAAATTTAACTTTGACTTTTTTTTTCATAAATTCATAGCATTCTTTTTTGTGTGCATTTTGTTTTGTTTTGGGGGGGTGCACATGTACATGCATGTGTGTGTGTGTGTGTGTGTGTGTGTGTGTAGGGGAGAAGAGGCAGATAGAGAGGGAGAGAGAAACTCCCAAACAGGCTCCACACCCAGCTCAGAGCCCAACATGGGGCTCAATCTCACAACAGACCTCGAGATTATGACCAGAGCCAAAATCAAGACTTGGTGCTTAACCGACTTAAGCCACCCAGGCACCCGTCACAGCATCCTTTGAAAGAGATGTTTAGAGTGTCTGTCAAGTGTTCATTAATAATATCGGTCCCTTGTGTTATATCCCTAGCCAATGGGGGCACTGTGATTAGTGCAGGAACCCCCCTGACTTGAGGTCAGATAAAGTGATTTCCATCCTGCATCTCCCCAACTGAAGGACGTTGCACAAATCACCTTTAACTCTCTTGATTCTTAATCTGAGAAATGGGGAAATGGGGAAAATAGCATCTACCCCATTGTGGGTTATGAAATGAAATGGAAAACATAAGTCTTGGTTAAATATTTAGTGAAGAATCTGGCAAATCACACGTCCTCCATAAAAATTCTTTCCCTCTTTTCCTTGAGCTAGAGAACTATCTGAATTCAGGCTCTGCTCATCGTAGCTATTTAATACATGCCATAAAATGAATGACAACATCATGAAAAGTATTTAGATGTAATAAGATGGAGACACCCAAAGAACCACAAAACTGATTTTCTCCGCACTTCTAATGCCTGCTGCTTCCACTTTATTTCAAACTCCCATCATCTCCCATCTGAACTTCTGCTCTGAGCTCTGCGTGACTGTGCTTGTTTCCACTCTAGCCCCTTAGCTCTCTTTTCCACAGAGTCCTAGGGACTCCCCTGCATAAATTGTTCCCCAGCATCTTCACCTCACTTTGCTTAAGATGAGAGCCAAAGCCTTGTGGAGTCCACACAGGCCTGCATTATCTGGCTCCCACGGGCTCCAGTGACCTGGATTTCAACGAGGTTTCCTTTTGCCCCTTGAGTTGCTGCCCCGGAGATGCCCTTGCTGCTCCTAGAACCTGTCAAGCATAGCCTTTCCTAAGAATCTTCCTGCTGGGGGCGCCTGGGTGGCTTAGTCGGTTGGGCGTCCGACTTTCGCTCAGGTCATGATCTCGTGGTTCGTGGGTTCGAGCCCCGCGTCGGGCTCTGTGCTGACTGCCAGCTCGGAGCCTGGAGCCTGTTTCAGTCTGTGACTCCCTCTCTCTCTGACCCTCCCCTGCTCGCGCTGTCTCTCTCTCTCTCTCCTAGAAATAAATAAAAATATTAAAAAAAAAAAAAAAGAATCTTCCTGCTGGTTGGAGTGTGACCCCAGAATGTGGGCTGGCTCGCTCCATTTGTCCCCCTTTCTCCGATGCTCTCTCTGTGCCCGGCTCTCATGCTGACCTCTATGAACCGTTTCTCCCAGGCTCCCTTGTCCATGGCTTCCAGCCTGGAGGTACTGGCAAGAGGCAGGAAAGCAGGAGGAGGCTGGGAGGGTTGATCTGTAACCTGCTGCTCTTACTCCCTGCTGCAGGGCTTGGGCAGTGGCCGACTTTCTTCACTTGCAGCCCCCTCTTCTGCAAAGCAGCCCCTCTTCCTTGGCTTCAGCTCTTGCTAGATCTGATATCAGCACTCCCATCACCTGCCCCTTCAGGACTCGGGAGCTAATGACTCCCCACTGTAGCTGGTGCCTGGGGTGCTCAGCAGCCCTGCCCCTTAGTCCTATTTATATTTGTGCAAACAGCACCCTCATTCAACCCCCTTCAATTACGCCTTGTGCCATCTGTTCCTGCTCACAGGTCACCTCCGGAGGGAAGCCTTCCATTCTGTTTCCTTAAGACAAAACTCCTCTTGCTATTTTATCACACTTTATCTACTTCCATGGCTCTTATCACCACCTGACACATAATCCGTTAATTTACTTTTTAAATTCTGGGCCTCCCTCTGCTAGATTGCAAGCTCAAAGAAATTCATCTTTCTTTTACTTCCAAATGTGTTTTCAGCTCTTATAACAGAGCCGAGCTTGCATGGAATAGTTGCCTAGTAAATATTTGTTGAGGAAGTGGATTCTAAGACCTAAAACTGATATTTAAGATTTCGCTTTCTTTCCAAGATTTTAAATGTTAAAGGCTGCGACTCAGTATCAATAGCAACAACTCTGATCTGGGCAGAGAAGAACTGAAGGGTAAGATGGAGTATAAAACCACTGGTAGCACATCTGGGTGGCTCAGTCGGCTGAACGTCCAACTCTCAGTTTCAGCTCAGGACTTGATCTCCCAGTTTTATGAGTTCCAGCCTCGCATTGGGCTCTGCACTGACAGCATGGAGTCTGCTTGAGATTCTCCCTCTTTCTCTGCCCATCCCTTGCTCACACTCTCTCTGTCTCTCTCAAAATAAATAAATAAACAAACAAAAAAAAGATAAAATCAGCGGAAAATCTACTGTCCCTACTTTAGGCTTATGATACAAGTCATAGTACCTCTCTGACCTGAGTGAGAGCTTGTAGATACTTACAGTCTACTTTTCTGACATCTCTAAATGCATATGGTGACATTAGGAAGTGATGGATAAGGCAGTGTCATTGGAGGGCTTTTAAAAGTGTTTCAATTCAGTTGCAGTATCCAAATGGTAGTAAGTTACAGCAGCAACAGTAGAAGTAAAATGGCGAATTATGAAGAGGAAGTATTAAAAATAATTTGACTATAATTAAGCTTGAATTCCCTCTGCACAGATGATAAATTTTAGCATTCCTTAGATTTTTCTAATTGTATAGATTATTTTAAAAAACATCACTATTTCAGTAATGTTATTTTAAGAAAGGATTATTATCAAATTTATTATCAGAAAATAGTAAACTCTTGATTTCTTTCTGAATTCATTTACAGTATGCAGAGTTTACATATTGAAAGATAAGGGTAATAAGCCAACGTTCTTGGAGTCTCGTGTCAATTGCTATTTTCAGATTATCTTTAGAGGATACCAAAGTTGAGCTATGTCAATGTTCTGCTTTTTACTTAAAAAGAGAATAGAGTCTGATATTCCCAAGAATTTTTGTCCATTACAAAGTCAGCACTATGAGAAATCTACATCAGATTAGGAATGGCCCACCTTCCTTCTATCTCACTTTTTTTTTTTTAATTTTTTATTTATTTCTGAGAGAGAGAGAGAGAGAGAGAGAGAGAGAGAGGCAGCATGAGCAGGGGAGGGTCAGAGAGAGAGGGAGACACAGAGTTGGAAACAGCCTCCAGGCTCTGAGCTGGCTGTCAGCACAGAGCCCGATGTGGGGCTCGAACCCATGGACAGTGAGATCATGACCTGAGCCGAAGGCGGATGCTTAACCGTCTGAGCCAGCCAGGCGCCCCCTACCTCACTTCTTAAATTGACCTGGGTTATGGCACCTGGTTTTCTGTGTTTGTTTGTTTTGATTTGTTATTTGATTTTTTACAAATGTTTGCCCTGCTTTTTATTTTGGAGTAGCTGCTGAATAACCATATGTTTGTAGAAGGAAAGAAATAAATGGGTCCTGGAGACAGTAATGATCAGAGCCACACACCAGCAGACACTCACAAATGCCCTGTTTAGTGCACCGATTCTTAGCTGCATGTTGAAATTACCTGGAGAGTTTTAAAACAACAGTGATCCCAGATGTTCCCTTCTGAGATTATGATTTAATTGGCATGGTGTGCATCATAAGTACTGGAGGGTTCCAAAGTTCCCATATGTTCTAATATGGAAGAGAGTTGGAAAACCGTTGATTTAGGGAATCTGAGCACCACTGGCATACCTTTAATGAAAGTTTCAGCTGATTCTAGTCATCCATAGCTTCCGCTGCCTTAACTCTAAAACCACCACTGATGCTCCCGTATTCACTCACTTTGGTCCACTACAAAAATCTCTGTTGCTCAGTAATTTTCTAAGAAACACGAGCTTCTACTTTTTAGGGAAGAAGACAATTACAAGTCATGTGCAAGCCTCTTGATAAATCACACAAGGAGAATCTTCCCTTAATCCCTGATGAGGCAGTTTGAGGGGTAGATGAAGAAGGATGGAAAGCTACTCATTGAAGAGACGGATAAACTCTCAACATGTTTATCTTTAATCACTGAAACCCAAAGGGGAGTGTTTTCACTGGCTTGTAGCCAGCTGTTGGTAAATTTCGTAGTGTTTTATAATATTCATTGTCTCTGGGAGGCTATTAATGTCCCCTCCTCTGCCTTCTTTTTTCTGTTTGTTTGTTCCGTTGGATTTTCCTGGCCTGCCCATGATTTAGACAGATGAGTCCAGGTAGTCTTCTAAGCATGAACATAAAAGCAACAATCACTGGGAGAAGGAACTTTACTATTGCCTCAACTTTGCTTTAGGCTTTAGGATGATAAAGACTAATTTTGCCATTTTATCACAACACGCAGAGAAATTTGCACACGAATGGCGAAGTAGATACTGATAGCATGATGCGGAAGGTTATGTGTCTTAGCCTCATCTCTCTAGAAGATTTTTAGCAAACCTGACCAGGTGGTTCTCTTAAGAACTCAATAGTTTAAAAATGTCATCATACAAAGATTAAAATCATGGGAGGAAACACTCAGTGGCTTCTGGAAGGCATTTGTATTAGCATTTTAGGTGGACCTTATAGGTAGATCACCATAATCAACTCATCAGAATTTGGGGGCAAAATTAATAGTTATTGATAAGTTCTTGGATGATAATGCAATATAAATTAGTTTAGGTTGCTATGAAAGCACTTTATGAAATCTCCTTAAATTGGCCTCTCCGATTGTCCAGACAGGCTTTTCTGACTGAGGAGAAGAGTTCAGGGGCATGCAGAGCTTGTGGTACCATGATGTCAGACCAAGGAGGCTTAACTGTAGAGTCAGGTGTCCAGTTGCCCAGAAGAGCAGGTGGATACTGAGCGGAACAACATGGCAGCCGTTAGGGAACAAAGAATCCGGGGTAAGCTACCATTTTTTTTTAAGACTGGCATTTCCTTCCCTTTCCACTGGAAGAGCACATGTACTTAAAACAATTTCACAGACACTAACACACAGTCAATCCTTTCGGGTTCAGCAAAATAACCACATGTTATATCTTATAACTGCCACAAAGAAAGCTACTCTATGCATGATTATAAGTACCCTGTAGAGTGACAACCATCATGACCGACAGAGTCAATATTATAATCAGTGTATTCAGTAAGATACTCACTGCCTCCCATGTTCAGGGACACCCTCAGACAAGGCCTAGAAATGCACACGGTCAATATTTATTTCAGGATGGTCTGGAGCCATTTCCAACAACAGCTGTGCAAACGGTTGATGTCGTACTTTTTTCAGACTTAAATCTCCACTTGGCAATTCCCACATATGTCCAAACACTGAAAATATTTTCACTTTTGATATGTAGGAGAATCCAATTTGGGATTTAAATGTTAAGCCAAGAGGGATCATCCATTCTGCTTTCCCTTCCACACGTTGCTTCATCGTCCTCCCACGCTCTCCTTCTCAGTGACAATACACTCTGCCACGACTTCCCCTTGAGAAATTCCCAGAGCTTGCTCTTTTGTGCTGTCATAAACATGAGGGGTGAGGCATTGGCTGGAAATGTAAACTTGGATCAAGCTTCCAAAACACAACAGAACAATTGGTGGTCTTGTCGGGTCCAGTCCTTTAATTGGACAAAACCATAGTCCTGACGAGGCTGTACTGTTTACAAGGCTCATCTCCACATATAAACGGCTTTTAAAAATTATGGGAGACCCACGTTTAGAAATGCAATGAGTCTTTGTTTAGAAAAAGCAATTTATCTGTCCCTTGAATTGTTAAGTTTTTTCTTTTTCCTCTTTCCAGCCCCAAGCAAAGCAAAGCACAGTTTGGTCTTTTAACTGAAGGTGAGCCACAGTGAACTCGCTCAGTGCAAAGACATCTTCATGTAAATCATTTTGAGGAGAGTGTGATTGTTAGATCAGCAATGTTGCTTTGTGAGTTACGACTCTTGGAAAATATGTGCTGCGAGCATAGGCACACACGTGCACACGCACACACCCGGGCAAACACACATGTAGCTTCCAAAGTTTTGTCAGACTTTATTAGAAAAGGATTTTCTCCTTGGCTGTGTGTACACTACTTGGACCCTGACAATTAAGGAAGTGGAGGATCTTTGGTTTATGGGGTGGAAAGCCCTACTGGCAGGATGGTCATCCATTAAAGAGCATAATGAAGGGACAAAGTAGGGATAACGGACATTAGCCTCCATTTGAAGGATTTGCTAAGTAGTATCCACTAGGATTGCTCTTTGGAGAAAGAAAAGAAAATTGCATAGTTCGGAGAAAGGAAATGCCTTTTGGAGACAACTAATTTAGGTTTCACCAACTTAAAAAATTTCCTGTGCCTGGTTTTACTGCCGTAGTGAGAAAGGAGCTAGGTAAACACACAAGGCCACCCACTGGGACACGGGTCCTTTCCCCCATGTGTGTTCTCACTGTGAACATATGCACATGCACACATATGAGTGCATGACCATGTGCACTCATGAATACACAGAGCTCAAAATTATTTCTTCTAACTCTTTCGTAGTTGATTTGTAGAAAAAGAAACAGGGACACAACGTATCTGGCTGCATTTGGTACAGAACATTCTGGTTGTTTGCCTGAGTGGATTTTCTTCTCCCTTCTTCTTCATCTCCTTTCTTAATTTCCTTACACACATTTTAAACAAGAAAATGTCACATTTGAAAGTATGACTAATGATAACAGGGACTGTTAACTCGCCCAGTTCTGATCATAGAAACTGAATCAAGTTCTGGAAAGATGATTTGTATATTTTTAACATTTTGGAGGAAAAACTTGAGAACCTCAATATATCTTTGATCTTCCAGCTTTCATTTGGCCACCATTAATGTGGAAACCAATCACTGTGTATGGTGGGGCTTTCTGATATAGGTCTCAATGATCTCACTTCCTTTTATTTGCCTATCCATGTAACCACCTCCTCTTGAGTGTGGACTGGACCTAGTTATGTGCTTCTAATAATGAAATTTAGGTGAAGTGGGAAGATGTCACTTCCAACGTTTGATGGCAAAGGATGATGACCTCCCTCTTACTACACTCTCTGACTTGCTCACTCTAATGAAGAGGCCGCCATGTGTGAGATGTCCGGTGGAGAGGCCCATGTCAAGAGGACAGGGAGGCCTCTAGCTAATAGTTTGTGAACGAGTGGGCCCTTAGTCCCCTCAGTCCACCAATCTGCAAGGAGCTGAATCCTGCCAACAATCATGTAGATGAGCATGGAGTGGATCTTTCCCCAGTCAAGCCTTGAGATGACCATAGCCCAGCTGATACTGAGTGCTGCCTTGTGAGGAACACAGTGCCTCATGGCACAGCTAGGTGGGGCCTGATTCCTGATGAAGAGACATCCTGAGATAACAAAAGCTGGTGTTCTAAGCCAGCAGATCTTGGGGTAATTTGTTACCCAGCTATCAGTGGCCAATATACCATTCTAAAAATATTCACCATCATTAGTTGGTAGACTCTAATTTTTTTTTTTTTAAAAAAGGGTAAAAACACCATCATACACAATTTATTACAAGTCTCTATCCCCTTTTTTTGCCGGGGGGAGGGAGTTTTATTTTGAAAACACCCACACCCACCACTTTTCTCATTCTAAGACTCTGTTAGGTTCACATTATTCAAATGGTGAAAATGTCCCTGTCCCAGATGAAATAAGACTCTTTATACCAACTGAATTCCTTACTCAGAAAACTGTGTTTTCTTCACAACAGCTTGAATCTGATATTTTTAACTACCTATATGTATTTTTAAATGTTTATTTTTGAGAGAAAGAGAGCATGTGAACAAGTGGGGGGGGAGAGAGAGAGAGAGATTGATTGAGAGAGAGAGAGAAGCTGAAGCAGGCTCCAGGCTCTAAGCTGTCAGCACAGAACTCAACGTGAGGCTCAAACTCATAAGCCGAAATCAGACATTCAACCGACTGAGCTGCCCAGGCGCCCCTTAACTATCATTATTGAATTCATTTGTGAGTAAATTGTGTTTTTTCCTTTTTGATCTACTTTTGTTTGTTCATTTCAACAACTAAATAACAGAAAATCAAGATAAGTGCAATTATCCTTTTTTTTTTTGGTGCAAAAATAAAGCCATGAGCATTTATTAGACAGTTAATTATATTTGAATCTGTATTAAACATTTTGGGTGATAGTTTGATATTGATGAGCAGATTCTTTTTACTTGGAATAGTTTCTCAAAAATAGATGGGTGTTAGGATTTGAATTAGTTTTAAGGCCCCAGCCCCATAGCCCTGTCCTCTGCCACCCTCTGAGAAATTGTCTCCAGATGTTCACTGAAGCCGAATGACCAACAGAAGTGGCAATTTGGCCGATATTGATCTAGGACTTGAGGGAATATTCCCAGACCACATCTTGGGCTTGCTTCCAAATCTGTCCAATGGAAAGGATTCCTTTGTCACCACCTATGAAGCGATCAGTTCATAATGCCCAATTTGAGATTATAAGACCCATTTCTTACAACACCAAAAAATTTTGTGCCTCCATCTTGTGAGGGGAAACCAATGTGTGGGAGAAACTTTATTTGGTGAATAACAGCCTTTCTGTACATGGGTTTAGAAGCCATTGAGTATCTCATGATTTATTTTCAATAACAGGGAAGCATGTTGGTAGTATTTTCTCTTCTGGGAAAACCCCCAAAACTAAACAAAAGCAAATCAAATCTTAAAATGGTCCTGTCAAGGATAAAGTGCTTGGGATCGTGCATTCTTCTGAATTCCCTGCCCGGTCATGATGCTCTCAGGATGCATCAGTGCCAAGACAGCAATTATGCCAACACTGAAAATGGAGATAAAAAGATATTCTCCAGTTTCCCATCTTGCTTCAAATGTTTAAAGAGCACGTCAAAGCATATGAAGGAAAAGTGTGACAAGGATGTCTCATGTGTCTGAGACACATTTTTTTCCCCATGACTCGACTGACATGTCAGTAAATCACTTAGTTTATAATACATATTTTGGTAAAACTTGACTACATTATTTTCAATATGCATTTCTGAAACTGGAACTATATTACTCTTCAAAAAAATCACCTTGCCTAGTCATCCCACTCTTGTGTTTCTTTTGCTCTGCAACCTTAATTTCACCTCACCTTAGCCCTGGGGTTTAGATCAAGGAGAAAGAAGAGGTTCTGTGCCCATAAAAAATATTTTCTTCCAAAGGGGAAGAGATTGAGAAGAGACTGTATACTGCATGAAAGGCCATTTGAATTCACAGGATTCATCGCTCCTGTTTCCCCACCTTGAAGCATTGCTGTATTTCTGGATCTGTATAGTGGTTTCTGTCAGGTCTGGAATGTGAGTTTTGTAGAAATCTTGGCTGCTTATGAAAAATGGGGGAGCTGTTTTGACTCCTCGTCATCGAGGGCAGACATTTCCTGCCTTGTATGACCACACCTCAGACAAGTCAGATACACAGAGAAAGCTCTGTGCTCTGCCACAAGCCTGGATCGGGTTCTACAAGAGCGTCTTGTGTGACTTCTGGCCCTGACCCCTCAGGCACTATATACACCTCTCTGGTGGGTCACTGAGACCACAGCACCAGGTGACCCGTAGCCAACTCTTGTGGGTGCTGAAGCTCGGTAGCTGCACTTTCTCTGTGAGGCCGAGAAGACAATATGAGTGTCTACGAAGAGATACTAGTAATTGACAAATTATAGGATCTCTGCAGAAAAGTAAAAGCCTCACAACAACAAACAAGTTCAAATTTGGAAACAACAAGTCCAGCAGAACAATGAAATCATCTATCTTGTGAGCCATTGTCTTTGAAAAATGGTTTTTGACTTCCTCACAAAACTGGCGTCTCTGGCTAAAGAATCTGTGTTTTAAAGACAACTTTTGACAGTGAGTAATAAGTTTCCCCCTGGCTGCCCTACGGAGGGGGGTGCATGCGAGAAGGTAGTGTGTTTGGGGGATAAGAGTAAAAGCTCTGGAAACAGACTGCTTGGGAAAGTTACTTATCTCTCTTTTGATTAGTTTTCCTCATCTGTAGAATGGGATTAGAAACAGTTCCAGCCTCCTGGGGTGATCTACAACACACACAGGCAGAAGGGAAGTACGCAGTACATTATTTTTTATTACTAAGCAAAAATATAAAACTCTCCATGGCCTACGTGTTTCAGAATTTATTTCGCTCAGCACATATTACAAACCAAAATATTTATATGATAAGGAGCAGGGCTGCTCAAATTCCCTCCTGTGAAAGTACCAGTGTTTTGTTTCCAATCCATCACAGACCAATACTTTAGCAAAATTAATAACGCTGAATTTACTAGGAACGGGAAATACAAACGGGCTAAAGATATGTAAGATCCAAGCCTAAGCTGCTGTATAAAATGTTTCTGAATGCTTCCTCTCAATTTTTATACTTGTCTCTTTGTAGTCTGGTCACACAGTTCACAGACGGGCACCAGTCTGCAGACCCCACCTGGAGGGACACCGGGCTAGGAGGGCTACTGGTTTTCCTTAGGACTGTCCTGCGTCTGCACATTCTCTAGCGGCGGGAAACTGCTCCGTCCCTGAAGTGACACTCCCTCTACCTGCAGACACTGAAAATGCTACGGCCAGCCCTTGGCCTTGGTTCAACCGTCATCTGTAGACTTGAAATGGAAGCTAGAGATGGGAAGAAGCAGAGAATCAAAGTCAACATCCCTAAATGGAGGACACTGCACAAGTACGCACTCCACCTCCAGAAGCATAAGCGATTCTAGAAGCAGCCTGGGGAGGATGGTGACTGTGGGTGCAGTTCCTTACCAGACCAGTAGGTGGCCACTTGGATTTCAGGTTTTCCTGGAGGGACAGTGATCCACTTAACATTCTTCCGACCAGTTCCTTTTGCTTGAATTAGCTGGCAGATTCGTATAGTTTGAAACTAAGAGCCCTGAGTAAGTAATTCACATGAATTTAAAAGACAAAGTCAATGAAGCGCCTGTGTGGCTCAGTCGGTTAAGCGTCTGACTTCGGCTCAGGTCATGATCTCACCCCGCCTTGGGCTCTGTACTAACAACTCAGAGCCTGGAGCCTGCTTTGGATTTTGTGTCTCCCTCTCTGCATCTCCCATGCTCCTGCTCTGTCTTTATTCCTTCCTCTCCCCGAAATGAATAAACGTTAAAAAAAATATTTTAAGACAAAGTCAAGCAGATGGGCTGTCTTGACATTTGACATCCCATTGAGTCTGGCTATCCTCCGGCTGTTTAGAAACACTTGGGCATCCTCACCCATATTATTATTGCCTCATTACTAACCCCAGTTCTATTCACTTCTTTCTTTTGCCTTGTTCTCGACAGTACCATCATGTGTATAAAGGTACCCTTCGGTTTAGTTTCAAAATCAAGCTGAAAATCGATGAACATTCTGTATTACATTCCAACAAGTTCAAGTGACATGGGCCAGTAGGGAGAACATGTGTCACAATTAGGTAGGAAATCAGTCTTGCTGAGTTGTCCTTTCTTCCCACCGAGGGAATTTATGCTGAGAATGTACTCCTTTGTGGTCCTGAACAAAATTTAGCCCCGCAAATTTTCCCAGGTAGGAGACTGCTCAAGTGGAAGCCTCCTGCCATTTAATGGAGGACAGCGGTACTTTTCTGCTTAATCAACAGAAAGCTCTTTAACCTCGAGAGAGGTCAGAATGGTGTGAGCTCGCTTCGTGATGTGCGCCCTTCCATTTGTGGCTTGGTGCATGCAGAGACTGTCCAGGCATTTTCTAGGAAAACATCACATTTCAGAAATAAGGAGATTAGACCTGGGATTTCTTTTCCTTTCTTAACTGAGAGACTGGCTGCTGTTGACTTCAAGTTCTCCTCTGGTCCTTATGAAGCCGAGCTTCCTATTTGATTAGCTAGCACACTTTGCATCAAAATACTTCCTCCTGTGTGATCTCTGCAAGGGTATATAAGGAGAAAACAAAAACAAAGTACCTGAAATTGTCATTAGTGAAGCTAGGACTTTGCTGGTTGGTACAGTGTTGTATAGGTTCCGTATCAAGATACACACAATTATTGAAAGAGGAAACAATGAAATCATCACCTGTTATTGGTGAGTTAGCAGAGATCCCTGTTTCTATTTGCTTTTGTCTGAGTAGCCAGTTAGCTGACAGCAAGCAAGTTCATTTGGGAATGAAAGAGTTCAGGGCACAGGTTCTTGACCTTGGCTGCATATTAAAACTCTCCATTACCCATGTCTGGTCCCACTTCTAAAGAGTCTGACACTCTAGAGGGTCTTCAGTAGATACATCCAAATTTAGAAACTCCACTAGTTGCTTCACATAAAACCTCAGAGTAAAAATCTTACTTCTTAAAATAAGAAATTATTATCCCTTGTCAGTTTTTTTGTTTGTTTTGAGAGAGAGAGAGAGAGATGGTGAGTGGGGAGGGGTAGGGAGGGAGGGAGAATGCTCTGCGCTGTCAGCGAGCCTTGAGGTTATGAACCATGATTACCGAACCGTGAGATCATGACCTGACCGAATCCGAGTCAGATGCTTAACGCACTGAGCCACCCAGGTGCCCTCTGTGTCAGTTTCTGAACCATTCTCCTTTATAGTCAGAGCTATGTTTGTAGGTTAAACTCCACTTCTTTTTGATAACTAGGAGCTTCTGTTTCAGTTCCCTTAAAATAAATAATTCTTTACAATAAATCACTGCAAAGTCAAGCTCAGTTCACGCTTTCTGGAAAACATTTTCATTGTGTGGCGCATAATGGCTCTCAGAGGCAACCTAATTTATTAACAGGGGACCCTGAACTCTTTCGATAGAAGATAGGTAATACGGATTTTGTGAATTGATGAATGAGAGGTTCAGTGGACATTCTCAGCCTAAGTTCATTTGGTTTCATAAACTTTCGTGTCCAAGAGTAAGGGGTTTGAATATTTACTATCTCTGTGAATTCGCTTCTCTGGAGATCAATTAAACTTTCTCGATGACTGCATAGTGCAACAACCCTTTTCCCAAATTCGGAAAGGTCAGCCAGGTCATCTCTGATCACACAGCTCTTAGCACCAAAGCCAAAGTCAAACCCCAGCTTACAGTGCACTATTCCCACCGGCAACAGCTGTTAGTGGATTCACATCATCCCTGCAACTGTGCACAGTTACAGCGGCTTCTCCTTTAGTAACGTGCAGACATTTTGCCAAATACTCCAGTTTTCCTACTTCCATGCTTGTGTTCTGATTATGGAAGGAAAATAAAGCTCATGTAGAGATGTGAATGGGAGACTTTTTGCTCAGTCACTCTGCTGTCTAGACTGACTTTATAATATAATATTCAAAGAAAAGTTAGACCAATGTGAATAGTAACAGAGATATTAATTTCCTTCATGTTGCTTGTTAATTTATGGGAAGGGTTCATTTAATCATATTTAAATTCCACAGAGATTAAAGAGATGCAATTAGCAGAATACGAACAATCCATCTTTGTGATTCTGGGTCCTTCCTTGCTGTTTAGACCTGTGTGGTTGGCAAGGTAAATAACACTGAATAATGAAATCATTTCCAAATATTACTTGGAGCCATCTCTCAGTGAGTAGCAAAAGACAGATCCTGTAATAGGGGAAATTAACAAGCAAAACAGGGAAAATTAGTAATAACGTAAATTTCTAGTTTGCTATTATTTCTGCATCACTGAGCCCATCTAAGGTGCTGATTCTTCTCTTTAAACAATCTGTGACTCTTTCTAAACTCCTGCTGGTCTAATCACCTGGCTTCGCTGTTTTCAAATATTTCTGTGAAAGAGAAGCATTACCCTGATTAGTTAACTCTGAAAAAATATCAGTCTTCCACATTTGTCTCTGTTCATCTTTAAAGGTTAGCCCTCCTTCACGTCTTTTCACATGGCTTTCTGCTTGACCTTCTAGCCTTGCCAGACTCAGGCTTGGTCCTCAAAAGGTCCTGGGTTTCAGCCCCAAGTGCAGATCACAGGTGCAGACCAGATCACATGCCCATGGTGTCCCCAAAGTGCCTGACCGCGAAGACAATGTGAGCATAAAAGGACCATGCAAATGTTTCAATCATCCTGGCCGACAACTCATGAATACCCTGCTTTCAAAGTCAGCCACATCTTTTTGAATGAAGGTCAGCACAGAAGGTCCAGGAATTTGGCTTTCTTAAGGATGACGGGGGGCTTAAGTCACCATACAATGACTATAATGGAAGCTGTTTGTGAAGATACCCTATTTCTTTTAATAAAATCCCTATACATACAGATACAGAATTGCATGATAAACTCAACACCAATGGCCACTGACAGCCCCTTTCCTGACAAATCTGTCTCCACGTTCCCTGGTAACTCCACCTAATGATGGAAGATTCAGCAGCTGCCTAGGCCAGTTTTAGCTCAGAATTTAGTCCCCATCCCAGAGAGCCTGCAAATTGATCTTCAAAGTATTCAGAACTCATTCTCAGATCACAATCTAGGCTCCACAGCTCCAAGGCCTTGAGGAATTCTCTAATATTTAGACCGACTCATTTCCTGCAGAAAACCTCGAACCCTTTTTTCTGGTGGTCTTTCGATGGCACCACACTGCCTTCGGTCCAAATCACAGCACAAGTCATCCAGCCAACTAGGAGTGTGAGATAAGAGTAGTTGGAGGGGAAGCCAGGCTGAGCTCTTCATCCCTACATTACATGTTAGAGGAGGTGAAAACTACTTCCCTTTTAAATTTATTTCTGAGAGAGAGAGAGAGAGAGTGAGCGAGCAGGGGAGGGTCAGAGAGAGAGGGAGATACAGAATCTGAAGCAGGCTCCAGGCTCTGAGCTAGCTGTCAACACAGAGCCTGACGCGGGGCTCGAACCCACAAACCATGGGATCATGACCTGAGCCAAAGTCGGATGCTTAACCGACTGAGCCACCCAGGTGCCCCTATTTCCCTTTTAATATATCCCCTTGAGCTAGTGGTATTCTCCTCTTCCTCCTCCTCCTCTTCCTCCCATTTCCAAATGCCCCAGGTATTCTTGACACCTCTTGGCTGACCTATACTTGGGTTACACTTGTTCCAAGAAGTGAAGGCAGAACCCTAAAACCCCACCAGAAGCCAGAAAACATCAAGAGTTTAAAAAGCTTCCCAGGTGATTCTGCTGTGAAACCAAGACACGGCTCCTGAGAACCCCTGCCTCCTGGGACCCATATCCCTATGTGATTGCCTCCCCTTATGCACGTGCTGGGCCTAGTGACCACTTCCTCAGAAAAGAATATAGGTGAAGTGATGGGATGTCATTTGCAAGATTTGGTTATGAAAGCGTGTGACTTCCATTTTGTCAGTTTCTCTTGCTTTCTAGGCTTGATCACCTTGGTCAGATGCTTCAAGGGCTGAATCTCTTCTGTTTCCTCTTTCACTTAATTTTTTTAAATGTTTATTTATTTTTGAGAGAGAGAGACAGAGCACGAGTGGGGTAGGGGCAGAGAGAGAGGGAGACACAGAATCCAAACCAGGATCCAGGCTCTGAGCTGTCAGCACAGAGGCTGACGTGGGGCTTGAACTCACTAGTGGTGAGATCATCACCTGAGCTGAAGTTGGATGCTCAATGGACTGAGCCACCCAGGCACCCTTCTCCTCTTCCACTTTTTAAAAAAGATTTGTTTAATGTTTTATTTATTTCTGAGAGAGAGAGAGAGAGAGAGAGAGACAGCATGAGCAGGGGAGGGTCAGAGAGAAAGGGAGACACAGAATCTGAAACAGGCTCTAGGCTCTGAGCTGGCTGTCAGCACAGAGCCCAACGCAGGGCTCGAACCCATGAACTGTGAGATCATGACCTGAGCTGAAATAGGACACTTAACAGACTGAGCCACCCAGGCAACCCTCCTCTTCCAATTTTAAGGGCCCTCGTGATTAGACTGCACTTACCTGAGTCATCCAGATTAACCTCCCTACATTAACCTCCCCACAAACGTAAGTCCGTTTGCAAAGTCCCTTCTATCATGTAATGTAATGCATTCATAGGTTCTAGGGATTGGCTTGTGGACATTGTGGGGGAAGTCATTCTGCTTGCCACAGAGGGTCACTTTGGGGAAACATCAGAATTACTGAAGATGCTCAGATGCTCTACTGGAGTGGAAGGACAAGTAAACCAGTCACTGCAATGATTAGTCTATGAAATCAGTCTACATGATAGATGTTATCTATGGGACCAGGCATCCTCTTCCTTAGACTGGAGAACTGTAAAGAAAAGCTTTCTGTAGGGGGTGTGCTGGAGTTAAGTCTCAAATCTCCTGGAGAATATATAGGAGAAGGGTGGAGTTGATAAGCATGGTCTTCCAGAGAGAGGAAGCCCTGAGGAGAGTCAGTGAGTTCATCAAAGGCACAGAGCTGCATGACAATAACACACACCACCTACTTCCGGGGAGGGAAGGAAGGGCATGATCGTGATCTCAGATCTGAGGGAGGGGCTTTAGTGCACAGTCAGTGTAAGAAATTTATCCTGAAAGGTATATAGACTAGAGTTTACAAGCTGTTCCAATTAAGAAAAATTTAAATATCATGATTTATACATAAAGTAGAAAATATGTGCTTCTCTATGTTTAAATGAACTCCAAACATGTTTTCCTGCCATAATGCATGTTTCTAAGGTTTCTAACTAAAAGTTAAGGTTAAGTATGGACACAAATTGGCTCATTTTACCCCATTTCACATAAGTGATGGGCGTTAGGCACAGATAAAATTAAACTTGTAAATATAGGAATGATTTCTCACAGAAGTAACATCTGGAAATTTCTAATCACATGTGGCTATGTATATGGATATGTGTACATACGTATACACAAGTGTCCCTCTGAATATGTATTTACAATCTGTAAATGTTTTGCTGGTTTTCTCTGATAGGCACATTATATAATAGACATTGATGTTAGTGGTTTAATTCTACATATGGTTAGGGAAACATCTATCTCAGTACCATCTATGAACTTCACTCACCTAATGATTACTGTTTTGTGGTTCCTATGTTGTGTCTACAACATCAAGTGCAGAATTGCAACCATTCTCTGAACAATCGACAGCAAAATCTATGTCTGTCTCATTTGTGCACCACTTCTGGGAAAAGGTGACCTTTTCTCTGGCAATGAATGTGATCATGTAGATTTTGTCTTAGAGAAAAGAAAGCCTTGCAATTGTTTGTTTGTAAGAATTGGTTGGCCACTGTGGGCCTTCTGGGTTAAGGGGTCCCATTGTTGGTGTCTTTGAAGATAATAAGAATGGGTAGGAGATCTATTCTGCTGGGAAAATTAGAGAATTACATGTGGTGATGTCAGGAAGGGAGTAGTCACTTCATGCGGGCACTTCCCCTGCAGCTGGTAGTTAGGGGATTATTTTTTCTGACCCTTGAGGCACTTTTAATTTTCTCAACATGGAAAGGTCAGTATTTCATCTCAGCAACAATTATGGTGAAAACAGCTCTAAGTAAAAGTGGATTGAAAGTAATTGTCTTCCCCAATGGTACTATTGTACATTGTTTTCAAAAGGCTATTTTAAAGAGAAAGAGGAGGCAAGGGAGAGGGAGGGGAAAGGAAGTGGGAGAGAGAGACGCACACAAGACACCCAGAGATGGAGGTCAGAGTGAATGTAATGCGGAGTGAGGACGTGAAGGGATTGGGTGGGTGTTTCAAGGTAGTTCAAGGTAGTTGAAGACCTCCTATCAGTTCTGAGTGCTCTCCACAGACTTGTGAAGGGCTGATAGGGAGCTCAGCTCACGTAGTGCCGGGGGCAAGCTGTAGAAAATCATCGTTGCTTCTGGATCCCCCTGGCAAATCTGATCCCAGTTTGAATCTCCCTCCCTTTGGTTTGCAGAGAATCTGTACTCTGATGAATGCCCTCTTCCTATATCCAGGAAGCTCTCATTTGTTTCTAAGCTTTTTCTCCTGCTGGGGGTCCAGGGTCTCTGTAGGCCTGTAGCACAGAACTGGGGCTCCTATGTGCCCTCTTTGGAGCCTTTGCTATGGGACCTACCCATTCCCACTTTGTGGGATAAGGATGGAGCTGGTCCAAGGGGGAGGGGTTGCTTCTCCCACGGAAGCTGGTCAAGTCATGCCTGCTTACCCACTGGAGACTTTCTGGGAGGATGGAATGGACGCTTGGAGCCAGAGATGTTTTCTCTCCTTATGAGATGTTGAATTATGAGGAACACTTAGGTTTAAAATGGTTATCCTTCCCATCATGTGAAGAGAATTCATGAGCAGTGAATGAGGGCAACACTGCAGAAATCAGAGCCAGAGTCAGTTCTCTGAAGCCATCCACAGAATCCCTAAATTTAGCCAGCCTAAAGCAAAACAACACCAGAGCTTTCTGGTCGCCCTAGCCAATAGATTCCTGTTTTGCTTAAGGCTAGTTTAAGGTGGATTTCTATTTCTCATAATGGGAAGGTTTTCTTCAATATCTTCTTAAATCTGATTTTTAAGATTCTGCCAAATCTACGGATTTGGTTTTACTGAAAGCTAGATCACGCATCTTAGGTACATTTCCACATTAATGGAAATTTGCACTACTTTTCAGGCTTCTCTCATGAAGTTTCTTTACTTACTCCATAGCATTTGTGTTAAATTATTTCTCCCAAGGTGTGTTCCTCCCCTCTGGGAAACCTGAGGGCTAATCCTATGTTTTCTTCCATTCGCACCTCCTAATCCTCACTACCCACTCATAAGTCTGGTCAATAGAAGAACAGTGACAGAGCACCCACCTCATTCTAGCCTTGGAAGATCAAAGACAGCAACGCAGAAACAGTTGTGGACAGCAAGGACTATACTGTCATGAAAGGGAGGTCACATCCACCACTCTCCGAGATTCCCACGTGAATATTTTTAAAATCTACTCCATGTGGGTGAAATTAGCCTGGAACTCATTAAATTTCTTCCTCGATTTATGTGAACAGAACCCTATACTCTCTGGTGAAAGAAAAGACATCAACACGTTTTCTTTTTAAATAAAAATGGGTGCTTCAAGAGAAACTGATAACTGGAAAGGACGTGCTCCTTGTGGAAAAGATGAATACTGGAGATTCTTAATTAGTAGGGATTTTCTCAGTCCTTTTATGGCTTCTCTTTGTGGCTTTCCACTCTTGAGTTTTTCGTATTTACTGGCACTGAAAGCCAATGAAGTCAGATCTACTTTAGGGTGGAAAATCTGCAACTTGGTAGCACATGTGGGAAACTTTAGTAGAGCAGGTCACTGGTGAAACTTTGTGCTGTATGTAACATGCTGGGATTATGGTCAACTGAGGTATCTCTGTGCAGAGTGTATACACACCCATACAGAAGATCATGATCCCAATCTGCACTGATGTGCACATACATGAAAATGCCTGAGTCCCCAGGAGCTTTCTTCAATGGGGATGAGCAGCCATGTCCGCCTCACATTTAGGATGTGGCATAGAGCCGAGAGCACCGGAGCTGATTCCCTTCCACCAAGTTAGTAAGCACATGGCTTCCCACCAGCTGGACTCAGGAGGAGCCATGTTTCCTTTCTGCCGCAGGTCAGCACTCTCCACCTTCTGCTCCCACTCAGAGTAGATCACCTTTTCATTGCATATTCCTATCCTATCTAGCTGCCTTAGAGGCACATTCCCGTTCACCATGCCAGGCTGGCCCATTTCAGCACGTTCCTCCATTGAAGGCACTTAAAGTACAGAAAAGAGCAACCTCTGGCTTTCCTCCTGGGTCTCCACTCACTAGTGGTGAGATCCAGGCATGTTATATTCTTAATTTGTAAACTGGCATAATAATGATTCCCTAACAGGGTTCTTGTAAGGACTCAGTACAATAATATACATAAAATGCCTGGGTTTTGTAGATGGTCTATAGACAGGGTGTCTTCATACTCTTCCTCCCATTCCCAGAGGAGTTAGTGATAACTCTATCTCTAGTTTAGTTTTCCATCATCTATGATACCAGTAACTATGCCTGGCCCATAATAGATGCTTCATAAACATCATTTTAATTAATAATTAAATGAAATCCAGCTGATCATATATCATCAAATTGTGGTTGTAGAGGGCGAACCTGGCTTCTTATACAGAGGCACTTGGAATATATATGACAGGCTGACCATGTGCCACAGTCTCGAGAAAGGGGACCCTCACAATGTGCTGCACTACACAGGATCAACTCCTACAGAAGGGCAGCTAATTTTCTGTGGGCGACAATCCACCATGCGAGAACACCAGCAGGCAAGGTTAACAGAACCATGGCACCAGCTTTCTCTTCTGTTCAGAGCTCGGCTGCTGTCTTCTAGAAAAGCCTGTGCTCCTGCCTCAACTTGGTCTTACAACCAGAGGTTGGACGACCTGGGGAATGAGGCTGACTCTCACCTTCCCATTGAGTCAGTACAGATGTGCTTTGGCTGGGTGTTCACACAACTGTCACGAAGCTGTGCTCCCCACACACTGTATACAGTGCATTTCACCTTCCAACCTGCATATGACAGGCAAGAGATGGCTTTGGTTCATCAGAAGAGCATGAGGATTTGCTTTCTGCCTTCTAGTTTGAGCTACTATGATTGTTCTTTTAAAAGACGATAGAAGTAGAGGTGCTCCTGTGTGGCTCAGTTAAGTGCTCGACTCTTGGTTTCGGCTCAGGTCATGATCTCACGTTTTGTGAGTCTGAGCTCCATGTTGGGCTCCATGGGGCGGTGCGGAGCCTGCTTGGGATTCTCTTTCTCCCTTTCTCTCTGACCCTCCCCTGCTCGCTCTGTCTCTCCTGAAATGAATACATAAACTTTAAAAAATTATAGTAAAAGACAATAGAAATATGGACAAAGCTAATGTCCGTCTGGTAATATTCCTGCATATGTGGCTTGTCAGGCAGCCAAACTTAGGAACTCGTGCCTGTGTCTGATCTATCTGAAGGCTGTGATAGCAATGACATTTCCTGTTCAAGTGGTTAGCTAGGTATTGGTTCTACGGTCATCGCACCCAGGCCCAAGACACCGTATCTTGGCAAGGCTGGTTAGGCCACAGAAATAGGCAGTGTTAAATAATATCCAGGGAGCAGAACCGTACCACTCTGGAAACTATGATATAGTCCATGGAGTAGCATTCATTACCACGTAGCAAATACTACCTTGAACCACATTCCAATGAGCTCTGTTACTGGAAGGCACTTTGTCAAAAGGTGTAGTGCAGAGAGCCTGGAAATGAAAATCAACAGATAAAGACCATGGTCCCACTGTGCCAGCTCACTGGCTGCTTGGCCTTGCCAGGACACTCACCCTTGTTGGCTCTTACTTCTCTAACTATATAAACGGGGCACTGTACTGGACACTCTCTATGGCTCCTGTCAGTACCAGCACCCCATGAATCATCTGGGCCCAGAGACCAATGCTTTTCCAAGAGGAATCCAATGGTAGGGACTGCACTTCTCCTAAGCATTTAAGTGGTTAAAGAATGCTTGAATTTGTTGGTCATTGACTATGGAAATGGGAAATTAACAAGCCAAGTTGAGGAAAATTAATATGCTAATGAGCAAATGTGAGAAGACAATGGAGGTCGGATTTAAACAGTTTTCAAAGATAGGCTCCAAGGACTTAAATTTGAATAAGCACATCAGAGAGTAAAATAAACCCAACGTCCAAAAGAATGAAATATTATCCCTAAACTTGGGAGCTGTCAATATCATGTGCAAGGTGCAGTTAGAATTCTCCACTGGTAACCTGGCCCTCACTGGACTTCTCCAGAAAGTGAGAACAAGAAGAAAATGAAGGAAGTGGGACGGCCAGAGGGCATTTCTTGATATTTGGAAACTAAAAATGAAAGTTTTGGAAATAACTCCTGAAATAAAATGTCTGAGTTGATTTTGGCCTGAGTTTGCTACTGTCCATAAATTTTGGCAAACTCTATGCTGTCAGACAGGAGAATATGTCTGTGTAAATAGGAGAGCATAAGGAATGAAATTTCATGACTGATATAAATTGGTTGAAAATAGGAATTTATGTGCGCTGGTGTCTTTTTCCCATGGCCCCCTAGTGGAGCTCCGGTTTTCTAGAAGTATTGCCTTTTATTTCCTATTTCTGCAGATAAACCTTCAATGGCTCCACAATCCCTGTACGTTTCAGTCTCCTCCTATTCACAACTGTCTACAATTGGATGTTGATCTATAATTGGATGTTCTGATTTTCTCTCTCACTACCTGAGAAGGAATGAGTGTCTGTGATAAAACAAATCAACTTGTGAGTCAGCCCTGAGTTTTGATTCTAGCTCTGACATTCACAAACTGTGGACCTTTCGAGCCTCAGGTTCCTTCTCTGTAAAATGGGACAGGGTGTCTCAGTGTTGGCACTATTGACATTTTGGGTACAATGAGCTGAGCAGCATCCCTGGACTCTACCTGGGATTCCGAGGGCATACCAAGAGCACACCCGTAATTGGAACAACCCAAAATGTTTACAGACCTCACCCAAAGTCCCCTGTGGGCCAAAATCACCCTAGGCTGAGTGTCTCTGAGTTGGGGTATTTATGCTTGTCTCATGTGTCACTGGGAGCATGCGACATAAGGAGAAGAAGCTCCTGGTATGGTCTGGGCCCAGTAGTTGCCTACACACCTTCTCTCTCGATTCCAGAATGGGTGAAAATGCTGGGGACCTTCAAAGACTCCATCTATCTCCTCCTGTGTCCCTGCAGCATCTGCTCAACATGGGGACCTGATCTCTGTTCAGTACCTGATGATGGTGACCGCCTTTGAAAACCTAACTTTAAGTGACATAAATAAGGAAGAGGAGTGACAGGATCCAAGGTATGGTTTTAAAATCCCAGTATAGGGGCACCCAGGGGGCTCAGTCAGTTAAGTGTCCAACTTCGGCCCAGGTCATGATCTCATGGTTCATGAGTTTGGGCCCCATATTGAGCTTGCTGTTGTTAGCATAGAGCTGGCTTTGGATCCTGTGTCTCCCTCTGTCTCTGCCTCTCCCTCTCTCTCTCTCTCAAAAATAAACATTAAAAAAATTAAAAATAAATAAATAAAATCCCAGTATATTAAAAACAGATATTACATATTTATTAAGCCATGTTAGGAGAAAATTTTCCAGACCGAATCACTACTAATCACATTATAGTTCATCGCCATAGAACAATATTTTATTACATTTCATTTCTGGTGATTCACCATAAACCCGTAAGTACAGTAAGGATGAGTCTATAAAACAATAATACCCTAGGTAATTGAAAAGCGAAAAAGATGGTAAAATCTGAAAAACGTTTCTATTTTAGTTTTGGCCAAAGAGGCAGAGGCAAACAACTTAAATCAGGCTCAACAATCAAACAAATGTAGCACTTTTAAAAAGAAAAGATAAGATAACCGCCCCCCCACCCCACCCCAAGTGAACACCTGGCTAATGTGAGTTGCTCCCTTATAAATTCATGAATGGACAAAGTAGTAGAAATGTGTATATCAGACCATTCACCACAAAACATCTCTTTGCAAATGAAATTAGTGGACACATAGGGTGTTATTGCCTGTTCTGTATAAACATGGTACTTAACAATAAATGCCCTCAGAGACATTCTTCTGATCCCTCAGAGCTAACTACCATACAAGGGCTTCAGCTACAAAACCACCGGCTTTCTCCTGCAAATGCTTCTTTCATCCACTGAATACCAAATACTTTTACTGACCCAAATATTGACTGAATGGTTTAGTGTAGAATAATCCTTTATCTTTGCTATCGATGATGATGATGTGTTATTTATGGTTATTTTTCATATGATGAATTGTTTGAATGTTTGACGCGTCTTAATTTATATGTATATTACACATATATTATATATACGTATATACACACACATATCTTCATTTTTTTTCATTCTCTAATAGCTATAAGGCTGAAGTTTGCTATGGTTCTCTTAGAGTGTTATAGAATTTTAATGTGAAAAAAGAAATGGAATAAGACTGAATATGAAGCCATGAACTTGGAAAGGAATCCAAGCTGCTATATTGATGAATGCTACACTTTCTTGAGTCTGTGTGCCAGCTTGTAACAACTGTTTAACTTGTCTGTTTTTATTTCCTCAATTTATGGCTGTTGGTCCTTGAAACAGAAACATTTCAAACATATGCATCAAATAATTATACACATATATATATCAGAAACTGTATGTTATATACTGGAAATCACCCTTTGCAAGTCATCTTTACATATATCTGTTAGTAGTTAAAAAGATTCAGAACTTTACTGGAGGAGACAGGAAATCATTTTTTTAAATGTGTAATTAAACTAAACTGAAATGTGTTAGTTTCCCACTTTGCCTAGGACCACAAGAAAACATTCATTACTTTTACCAACTCCCTTGCTAATAGACTCTGAATAATTCCTGATTTCTAGAACAGTGGTTTTCAACCTGTGTTCCTAACAGTTCTAGGGTTCCACAGCCCTATGTCGGGGGCTGCCTGGGGAACAAAGTGGAGGCCATGGAGTTGGGTTTAGGGGCTCTTCTATGCTCTCTCCCAATCAGCACACCTTCCATTCAATCTAAAACAGATGGAATCAAAAGATTTCAAAGAGAATCCACCACTGGAGCCAAAAGTTACCATGAGTTTCTGATGGTGTGCGGAATGACAGCTTGGAGAAGGGAGTCTGAATTCTTAAAATCTTTGGTACTCATGTGAAACCAGCTTTTAGGAGAGGAGAGAGGAGGGAAAGGGGATGAAGGGATTGGCAGAGGAGAGAGTTTCCAAGGACAGGATTTACAAGAAGTGAGCAGGACATACACTTTCTCTGCCAGCAGGTTCTGTGGCAAATGGCAAGTAAAGCCTGAGAGATCATTCCTTGGCTGAGATGTACAGAGCCTCAGGGCTGGTAGTCATGCCAGGGCACCATGAGTGTTGGAGATAAAAGGCTCTGTGGTGGCAGAGCAGTGGAGGGGACCATTGAGATTCTGCTGATGTTCAGGGAGAGAAAATGGGTCCAGAAGTGCCTTGGGCCTGACTGTGGAGATGAAGAGGGAAGCTGGAGGTGGGGTCCAGAAGGATATGCATTTTGCTTAACATAAGGGTCAGGCATGATGTCCCCTACCGAAGTAGGCAGATAATGCCTATTCAAGTATGCAGGGGCCCATCAACCCGAAGAGAGCTTTGAGGGTATGAAATCCCCCCACAAGCTGCTACACCTAGCAAACAATCAATGAGCTGTGCAACGCATTTGAGTGGAGAATCTTAACTAACTGAGATATATACTTGGAAAAGATTTCCCCCATAAATTACCAGTGGTGTTCTTTTTATTGAATCATGAGAAACACCCTAACTGATACCTCATTGTTGAGTCATTTTCAGTTGTGAGGACTTTTCCAGCCCAGTTTATACACCAATCTCTTATTCAGTTCAAAGCTTTCTCCACCTGCTGGATTTATGGCTCAAATGGCTTTCAGAGAGCAGCAGTTGTGTGTGGTCTCTGCTCTTATTCCCAAGAAACCCCGGCTATAGTTCACTGGTCAGAGCTTACTGACACATTCTCCTCTGCTTGCCCAAAGAATAATCTTTCCCAAACACTCACACATGCATACACACACACACACACACACACACACACACACACACGATGGTACCTATGGAGACTTCTACTTAGGACTTCTTAATGAACTGGCCAGGCAACTTGGTTGGAAGAACTCTTGGAAACAACTTCGCAGAAAATAAGTTTAAAACAGAAATATACATGCAGGTTAAGAGCACAGACTCTTGGGCCATATTGCCAATTCTAACCATACTGATTTGGGAAAAGTCGCTTAGACCCTTAGTGCCTTCGCTTCCTCATCTACAATCTGGGAATTGTAACTACACCTCACATGTAGGACTGTTGTGAGGAAAATTATTTTAAAAGGGTTTACAACAGTGGTTGGCTCTGAAGTGTTGGCCATCATTATCATTAATAACACTATGACCTCAGCTGGGCTTGGACCCAGTACTTACTATACCAATCATGATGGGAAAACAAACCTTCAGCACCTCTCAGGCTCACTGTTCCAAATGAGATGGCTGAATAATGTCCTCCATGCCCTCTTTGGGTTAGGGTTTATAGATGGCGGCTGCGGCAGTGGAACGGGGGGCACCCCTACCTGACGCCATACGAGTGACAATGGGTAACAACGGGTAAAACCTTTTTGGAAGGCAGCATTAGCGTATTGTTTATAATTTAATGTGTGTAAAATTTCAATCTCAGGCATTTTTAATTTCCGCAATTTATCTTCCCCCAAATACTTGCATACATGCAGAAAATAAATATTCAAGAATATCTACTGAACCACTGTTTATGATGACCCAAGATAGGCCTTTAATAGCAGTTGGTTAACTGTCATAAATAAATCTAATTTAGTTTATAGTCACTAAAAAGGAGTTTGATACTCATGGGAGTAAATAGCCAAGTAGAAAAACAGCACAGGTTGTAAACAATGTGTATAGCATGATCCCATAAAACAAAACAAGACCAAAATACAAAAAAAAAAAAAAGAAAAAAAAAGAAAGAAGGAAGGAAAGAAGAGAAAATGAAAGGAAACAATAAAAACACATGTGCATCTTAGCATATGCATGGAACACCAGTTGAGAAAATATATGCCCGACAATTATCAGTAGTTATTCTGGGAGTAGAATTACCTTGATATTGCTATGTTACATATCTCTTTATTCCCTAAATACCTTAAACTCTAAGTAGACATTACCTTTGTAGTTAGTTAGAAAAACCAAACTATTACATATATATGAAATATATATGGATATATATATGTGTATTATACGTATATATTTTAAGAACAATCATAGACTTTGGGATCAGGCAAGCTTGGGCTCAAATTGTAACTTTACAAATTTTTGGCAGTGTGAAGATGGACAAATAAAAATCTCTGCATCTTTAGTTCCCTTAGCATTCAAAGGGATGATATAAAATTCACCTTATTTGATGATATCAAATTCTTACTTGCTGCAAGAATTAAGTAAAGTAGCAGATTTAAATTTCCTATCACAAAGCCTGGCATACTATCATGGTCTCAAAAATGTCCGTTCTCTTCCCTCCTTCTGTGCCAATTATAAAATATCTACATACTAAGCTGTTTGTCTTTAAACAATAGAAATAATATTTCTCAATAATGATTTAATTTTACTATATGACTGACACAAGTTTAATAGATAAAATTTATGATAGTCCTATCTTCAACATATCACTTTTCCTAAGATCCTTTTTACTTTAGAAGTGATTAGAAAATATGTACATTAATGTGTATAGTGGTTAACTTACCTGTACTATTTTACAGTCTGCCCTTCAGGACAAAGTACAGACAGAAGTTTTATATTTTAACCCATCTACAAGCACTGCACAGTATAAGAGTTATTATTTCATTGTAAATTTTTATAAATGTGTATTTTTGTGAATTTACATAAATATAATACATATGTAGAGAAACTACTTCACATTAACAGTGGCAATCTTAAAATACAAAATTGCGGGAAAAATTTTTTAACTCATTTATATTTTACACATTAAAAAAGTTTTAATACGGGGTGTTGGCTGGCTCAGTCAGAAGAGCATATGACTCTAGATCACAACATTATGAGTTCAAGGCCCACATTGGGTGTAGACATTCTGAAAAAAAAAATAACAAACTTCAAGATAAATTTTTAATGTATATTTCTTGAAATAAAAAATGTACACTAAAATACTGTAAAATTTTCTTTACTTACATTTAAAATATGTAGAATTCAGTACAGATAAAAAATAAACCAGGGTCTTTGATAATCTTTTTGTTTTTATTTTCTATCAAAATTGTCAGGGCAAACCTTCAAGCTAATTGTATTCCTGATTTGAATGAGGTCAACTAAAACTCTGCAAAGGAAGTGAGAACAATAGATTCCGACTTGTTTCTAACATTAGGAAATACACTGGTCTTATCACCGCGGTGGACTAATAAAACCTTGGTTTCATTATAAACAATTAAACAAAACATTGGTCAACTAGGGGATGGGNATTAAAAAAAAAAAACCCTTCTACCCTGTCATTCAGGAGATGACGTGGACATGATCACAGTTCACTATGGCTGGGTAAGTGGCCTCCCTGTCAGCCCCTAGTAAGGTCCAGCATTGATCTGCCTAATCTGGGAGACTTTTCAAAGATGTGTCCCCTTCTCCACAGAAGCTGTGGTCCAAAGGGTCAATAAGATGGAAACTACTTGGCAAGAGAATGTTCAAGAGACGCCTGACTAGGAGCTTAGCTTTTAGAGCCTGACAAGGGAGGAATATTATACAATGTCTTTTCAAATTTATAGCTCTTCCACATAGAATCACATTTGGGATTTTCCCTTGAATTTATCAATCCAAAGTTTTCAAACACTTTCCTGTCGTTGTCTATATTGCAACATATATAAAGTTTTCCTGCATTCAGAAGGAATAATTACTAATTTAAATTGAAGTTGTTTAAGAGCCTTCATGGGTGATCACACTTTTCCAGGGTGTCATGATATATGGACACCTCAGATGGCTAAGCTCTAACATCTACAGGCAGAATCGCAGGTGCTTTCTGCTCCTAGAAACAGAGAGCTGGGGTTCAAACCCTTGCTCCACCTCTGCCTACCTAGCATATCTGGTAAGCTGACTCCTCACTCCATACCTCAGTTTTATCAGCTGTATAATGGAGACAGTAAGATACTTCACTCCTGGGAGCACTGAACGAATTAAGATCTATGAATTTTTGAGAACAGGTAAGGCAGAAGCAGAAAGACTGTCATGGACTTCAAGTCTTCACAGGAAAATTATATCCAGATAAAAGCTATCAGAACACTATCAGTACTTTCATCTCAAGAGATGAGAAACAAAACTCACATGTAAAATATTTATATTTTGAATTATTAGTGATTTGCTCCTTCTGCTTCATTCATTCAGCTATTCATTTATCCACCAAGTATTTATTAACCTATTGAAATGTCTCTTTCAGATCCAGTGAAAAGAAGAAAAATTGATGCTACCATTTAACAGGCATATCAAGAGAGGAATCACACACTGTACAGTTAGGTGGCCTTGTGCAAATACTTAAATCACAAACCAAAGGATAAGATTTAGGAGTGAGCCAAAGCTATAAAGAGTTTTTAATACATGGAAGAATCACTTACACAAACCATACATCAATGCAGTTCATTAAACTGCACATTACTAGAGCAATAACTTATGGATTTAGTTTTAAGAATACCCCAAAAACCAGAGCCCATCATGACAGCTGCCATCCTGGGTTTACTTTTCCAGAGGAGAGAATAATTCCAGGCAATAGCATTTGAAAACATTAACCCCTGGCTTTGTCTCCTTTTAAACAGCCAAAGATTCCATGCTCCAAAAAATACTGTTTGAAAAATAATGAAACCGCTAGAATTTCTGGAGAAGCAACAGAGACTCCTTCTTTTTCATGAAACAAATTTTGGGCCCTCAGCCACAACAAAAATCATGGAGTTACTTTAGCTGCACTAGAATGCTTTACAGTTAGCTGAAAGCAGCTGTAAAGCTGTAAAGTTCTGTAAAGTTCTTTCTGTCTGAGCTCAACAGTTCCATTAAAACATACATGCATGCACACACACACAAGCATCTTCATTTAAGAGAGTGTTGTTCCCACCATATTGAATGTACTTTAAGACTGGAAAAATTACTTAAGTGAGGTGGGCCTGATGACATAAAGAACTGAAAAAGCCTTATAAATTATCACTGAAAGATTAGATTATCCTAAACCATTTTTCAAGGTAAACGACTGTATGTGAGACAGTGTAGACTTGACAGGGTACTTTTGACAGTTAAATTTTTAGAAGTGCAATTGCTGGGTGTATCAGTTACCTACTGCTGTGTAACAAGTAATCACAAACTTAGTGGTTTTAAGGAACACAATATTGATTTCACAGTTTGTGTGGGCTGTGAGTCTTGGCTGGGTCTTCTGCTCAGGATCTCCCCAGGCCACAATCAAAGTTCTGAGCTGTGTTCTTTCTAGAGTTCAGGACTCTTTTCAAAGTTACATCATCGTTGGAAGAGTTCCCTTCCTTGTGGTGATAGGACTGAAGGACCTGCTTTCTTGCTGGCTACTCACTGGGGCCCACTCTCCACTCTTAGAGGTTGCCTGCGGTTTCTTACCATGTGATCCCCTCAAGACCAGAAGAGACTCTTTTTTAGGAAAACCCCCGTCTCTTCTTTAAGGGCTCTCACCTAATTAGGTCAGGCCCAGCCATGATAATCTTTGGGTGCTTAATTGCTTCCACAAAATTTTTTCACCTTTGCAATATCATGCAACCTAATCAAGAGAATGAGATCCCATCATATATAGATCCTGTTCACACTAACGGGAGGAATTGTGCAGAGCTAATATGCAGAGGGCACGAGTCTTGCAGAGCATCTTAGAATTCTGCCTTGCATCCTGGGCTAGCGTAATTTCTTAAAAATTTTGGATTGGTGTTGCCAAACTGTTCTGTCAAGAACTGGGGACAATTACCAGCCCATCCATGTATGAATTAATGTTTTAATCACTATTCAAGATAACTGGTGCTTTCATCTCTCTGTTTCCCTCAAGTTGAACGAATCCATTTCTTAGAAGGACGGATTTTCACATAGTAGTTAACTCAGAGAGATCAGTAGAACTAGGTACCAAATTGCACGGAAGAGGAGGTAAGGGGTGGCTCCAGCCAGGCGGTTGCCTTTGCATCTGGGAACACAGCACACACCGAGGGTGGGCGGCCAAGCTGGAGGTCAGGTGTGTCCTGCCTGAGGGAAGGAGGGAACAAGATGTATCCTGAGGCTAAGGTGGCTTAAGGAGAGACACATTTTCCTACAGCGATCCCTAGCCATTTGGATTGCCTTATATCTTATGACCCTTGCACTCCCTGCCCCAGGGTGTCTCTCACTGCTCCAAGGAGAGGACAGCGAAGGACCCGGGGAACCTGCCCAGATAGGGACAGGAGCCTGTGGATGACCCAGGAGCAGGCCCACTTCAGACACGTTACTGCCATTACCCGGGGGCACCTTAATGCCTCTGATGGCCCATTTCAGGAGCAGCGGCTCTAGAAAGAAGGCAAGATTTGCTGCGGCAGCTGTGGCTAAGTGGAAGCAGACCTCAGTGCAAGCAGTGAAGGTAATACTTCCCCTTCCCTGGCATTTGCATGGGAAGGACTGAAGCAAAATAAAAGGCCAATCTGTATGTAATTAAAGCTTCTTCCGGCAATTGCTTTCCCCCACCCTGTTAAAAACAGTAGAACTCCAAATTGCCTGCTTTCTTGGGCTGTCTGTCCCCCGTCCAGTGCTACATAAATGGCCACGGTGGCGAGTAGCGTCTCTTTAGGCAGTGCTGGCAAGGACAAATCCAGAAAAGGAAGGAATATTTTTTTTCTATTAAAAAAATTGTTTTAACATATGGCATTTCTCCAGAACAGTAGTTACTCACTTTCTAGCCTAATCTTTGGAAAGTATACGTATTTTTGCTGCCACTGTGCATAGATTCTTTCATAAAGATGACACATCAGACATCTTTGAGATGTAAATCAGCTATAAGATTTTAAAACCTAGACCCAAAAAAGGCAATAAAATCACATGGATTATTCAGAAAGTTGCAATCTGCTGGAATTCCCAGAAATTCTCAAGATTTTTACAATCCTCTTTTAAGCTTTCGTTCATCAGATTTAGGAATTTGAGGAGAGTAATTTATAGATATTCATTTGCCTTCCCCAAAAAGTTGTTCTTTGCATACTTAGACTGTGGGACTTTATCATATTTTTAATTCTATGACCAATCAACCACATAGAAGGAAAGATTCATAGTATTTTATTCATTTAAATATCTTCTGAATTGCTACTATGTGGAATGGACACAGAAAAGAGGCAAGATCCCTGTCCATAGGGAATTTTCATTCTATAAGAGACAGACAGACAGATAGACAGCAAGCCAATAAACACACATGCTGTGTATCTTAGCAGAAGAGGGAGGGATATATATAGAGAGAGGGAGGGAGACACAGAATCTGGAGTAGGCTCCAGGCTATGAGCTGTTAGCATAGGGCCCAATGGAGGGCTTGAACCCACAACCTGAGCTGAAGTCGGACGCTCAATGGATTGAGCCACCCAGGTGCCCACGAGGGGGATATATTTTTTTAACAGAACCAAAAGCCAAGTTTATTACCTTTGTTATATTAGAAAACACAGATTTCTTAGCTCTATACATCTGTAGGAAGCTGGAGGAAAGTGAGCAAAAAAGATGTTTCCTGAAAATTATATGAAGAATTACCTAAAAAAAATGAGGTCAGTATATGGATATTTCAAAACATAACATTTTATTTGCAGAGGTGCTTCCATAGTGACGTTTTCTCTTTTCTAATCATAGGTAGTAAAATACGGTACAACTTAAAGAAGCTAATAGTCATTTCCTTATTTGTTCCACTGAAAAGCACTAGTTCATAAGATGCCTATTTCTTGTTACAATTAAATAATTAATACACATTGGCTACAAATCATTTAAAAGAGTCACAGCAATCCATGCTATTCTCACTGGCTTTCTCAAGCCACTAGTCAACACACACTGTCTGTTCCTCTACAGAAGCTGCGTCCATTCAACCAGACACATCTCCACCTCCGATTCTGCTGAAGTCAGCAAGGCTGCATGGTACTTCTGGAGACCACTAGTTCCCCGAGACAATGATACAATGATAGATGTCATTTGAGAAAGGGTCTGTAGTTTATCAGGCTTGAGAACAGAATGTGAAGGCAAGAGCGTTCTTGGCCTTACGGTACCAATGCATCTCATTAACTACCATGCAGAATTAACATGCAGAGTTTCTCAAAATTATTTAAAAACAGAATCAGTGTTGTTGGTAGTGTAATTTAAGGGATACATATGCCAACAAAACTATTTTGAGAAACCATGAGTTAACATAAGCCCCACAAAAAGGTTTCTGGCACTTGATTCTTCTGGATTTTCATACCCCCTACAAAAGAAGATTGGCATCCCTAACACATCTCTAATGAAGGGAATTGACAAAAATGCTTTGTTTGCAGTCAGGAGGGATTTTAAATGCTTTGTACTTATTGTAAGGTGTCCCTTGAAGTCTGAGCTCCCTAGGACACGAGGAGACAATGAGAAAAAAAAAACAAAAAAACAAAAAAAACAACAACAACCAGAGAACCTGATAGAAAAATGGGTAACATATATGAGGAGGGAGGCAGGTCATAGCAGAGAAAAGCTGACCATCACAGTAGTCATGAAGAGCTCTTGAACTACTTGGTACTGCAGGAAAACAACAGCCTTTAAAAAATGAGAAAATCACAGTGAAGGAAAAACAAAGAAAGAAGAAGACTCTTGGGAAATCGTGGTAACAGTTCATAAAAGGCAAAGGCGCTGTGTGGCTCACTGGCTCTCCATATTTTTAAAACAAACAAGCAAAAATAAATATGTAAGTCTAGTTATTCAGTAATAGTTGCTGTTAGCAATATACCCATAGTTTAAGCGATCTCTGTCTGTAGAATGTAGGGAAGAAAATCAGGGTTCAAAATAATGATTTTCCACAAGTTTCTAAGTCATTAAACGTCTGCAGTAGAAAGTGTGGTGGGAGAAAAACGGGGGGTCCGGGAAGATTCTCCAAGGATGACTTGCATTTCAAATGCACAGTCAAGGGAGGAGAGATGTTCATACAGGAGGGGATGCTCTTGTCCAGGGGAGGACCCAGACACCAAGTGTGGAAAGTATTTCAAGAAGGGGATGTAGCTAGCCACGCCAAAGGTAGGAGAAATATGCACTGAGACGGACATGCAAATACTTGCAGGTTTTTAATATTTGGCATTGGGAGTGGTCTCCATTCATGGTGAGCTTGTCTGATTCCCTGATGTGGGGGCGAGTCACAGCCACAGGAGGAGGAAGGCCACCCCCACACCTCTCCCATACTCCAACACATCGAATCAAACGGTTGTTTTACTTCATGGCCCAAAGACACAATTCCACGGTTCACCTTGAAAATGTCAAGAGAAACGAGTATCTCCCTCATGCTTCCAAACAAGACTTACTTATCCACTTATCCTTTTTTGGCTTTGTGCTGAGTGACTGAGTTTCAAAAATCTCAAGGAAAAGAAAAACAAAAAAACTACTGCTGATCCAAGAGCAATACAAATAACTCCTGAAGACAGTCTGGATCCATAAACACGCAGCCTTGAGAACTGCAGCTGTCAGATGC
Source organism: Crocuta crocuta (assembly GCF_008692635.1). Lineage (NCBI taxonomy): Eukaryota > Metazoa > Chordata > Mammalia > Carnivora > Hyaenidae > Crocuta > Crocuta crocuta. The sequence goes on from NW_027527624.1 coordinate 3,449,039, forward strand.
TGACCTTGGATTCCCGACTTCCTATCAACTCAGTTTCAAGAAGATGCATTGTGTTCTGGGTCTTTGCCGGACTTGACTTCTAGCCATCCTTAGCTTTCAGGGTATCTTAATATTAATCACAATAATAATACTTACCAAACAGTGATTAGGTAATAGGTTATCCACAGAGAGTTGTCTAAATCAGCTCCATCTAGAATTTGGCTCAATTTCTCTTTGCTGGATTCAGTCTTAAGCAGGCTTGTCTTAAATGCCAATGGTAACCAAATATAAACATTTTGTTCAAACAAGGTTATCTTCACGAAACTTAACTGTAGTCTCTGATTAGCTGTTTGGAAGTTAAATAAAGCATATTTATGGTTGTTTTCCCCATTGATGGTATCTGGCTATATATGGGCAAAACCGTAGGTCTCTGATCCTTTAAAATGTCCTAGAATTTCTTCTGTGAACATTCAAAGAACAGGCATCACACTTAATTTTATCCAATATATGTGGTTAAAGACAAAGTGAGCATTCACTGCCTGTGTAAGGATTCTTTCTATAGTATAAGAAAACTACATTTTCTTAAGAGAAGGAACTTGTAATTTCATAAAATAATATTATTCAAAGTATTTCAATTTATGTTGAATTTTTAATTTGAATGTTATGAGGGCTTTAGTCCAAGTTGGATCAGTGCTCTAGACTTGTACTAGAGAGTAAATGTTTGTGCTCCCACACCCCCATCAAATTCATATATTGCTATCTCTTCTCCAATGTGAGGGGATTAAGAGGTGACTAGCTTTTAGGAGGTGATTAGTTCATGATGGTAGGGACTTTGTTTATGGGATTGGTACCCTTGTAAGAGAGGCCCTGAAGAGCTCCCTCACTCTTTCCTCAACATGAAGTTACAGCAAGATAACCATTTAGGAACCAGGAAGCAGGCTCTAACCAGACACTGTATTTATTGGTGCCTTGATCTTGAACTTCCCAGCTTCGAGAACTGTGAGAAATAATTCCCCACTGTTTAAAAGCTGCCCAGTCTGTGTAATATTTATTATAGTAGCCTGAACTAAAATGTCACCAGAGCATCAGGGATCTTAGTATCACAGATTAAGGAGTGACATAATGTTTCACCCCTAGGGCACAGGGAGGGATCTAACCTGCAAAGTCTGGATGCCTCAGTGCTTTCTTGCAAGTGGAGTGGCAGAAGATACCCAGAGCTCACAAGATGTCCAAGAAAACGTCCTGCCTGGACAAAGGGTGAAGATACAGTTGAGAGCTGCTTTCCCCCTTCTCCTGATGAGGTTCCCCTTGCAGATGCCATCACAGTATGTGACGTGGGCAGCCATGGTGAGTGGTTGACAGGAGGCTGAAAGTTGACACAGGCCAGGTCCTGTCACTCTCTGCTCCACAACTTGGATGGTGCCTCGGACTGAGTGGTGCATAACATGTCACATGGTCTGGACTCTTTATCTCTTGGACTCAGTTCTTATTTACTACTTTTTCTCTTTTCCATTTCGCTCTAGTGCACTGCTCTTCGCTGTTCATTGAATACACTGGGCACAGAGCCACTTAGAAGCTTGGTACCACCATCGCTTTTGGTGGAACACTCTCAGTGCGAATGTCTACGTGGCTCATTCCCTGTCTTAGTCCGTCGGGACTGTTATAACAGAATACCAGGGGCTGAGTGGCTTATAAACAACAGCAATTTACTTCCCACAGTTTTGGAAGCTGAAAGTCCAAGATTAAGGCACCTGTAGATTCAGTGTCTGGAATGGGACTATTTCCTGGTTCCCTTCCTGAGAAGACAGCCATCTTCTTCCTGTAACCTCACATAAAAGAAAGTGCTAGGAGTTCTCTGGGTTCCCCTTTTATGAAGACACGAATCTCATGTGTCTCTACCTTCAAAATGTAATCATCTCTCAAAGCTACCCCGCTAACCCCCACTCTGAATGCTGTAACATTACGGGTAAGGATGTCATTCTAGGGGAACATAAAGAGTCAGCTGAGAGTANCAGGTCTTCGCTCAAATGTCACCTTCCCGATGAGGCTGACCTAGACCATCTTATTTAAAATTGCAATCTCTTTGCCTCTCATCATGGTCTTCCAGTCAATCTCTCTTCACGTAATCTACTTTATTTTCTTTTACTTTTTCTTTTTCCTCTGGGGCACTTTTCATCTCCAAAGTCTACATAATGTTTCTCATTTATCATGTCTACACAGTACTGTCTGCCTTCCTTTGCCAGATCCCTGCTGCAGAAGAACAGGGATCTCTATTTTGTTCACGGATGTGTCTTGAATCTCTGCAAACAATTTCTGGCACATAGTAAGTGTGCAATAAATATTCAATAAAAGAATAAATGAAAGAAGATAACTGACTTACTACTATGCAATGATAAGATATAAGGACCATGAGTGCAGAGATCATTTGGATTTTGTTCATCGTGATATACCCTTAGCACCTAAAAACAGTCCCCAGAAACAAAGAGTATGTAATTTATCAAATGAGTGAATGCATATTATTGGTGGGTGTAGGTGTCTTAAGCCTATAAATGTATTAGTAGAAAATACTGGGCCAGGATTGAAGTACTTTTGTGACCCAAATCCTCCTGAGAGTCCTTTAACTTCACACAGGCCCTAAAATTACCTGTTTGCAAATAAGCTGCAAAACAGATTATTCCCAAGAGAAATCCAAAGGACTACAGCTACTCCAAAAAAAGTCCTGATGACTTTTTTTCTGTTCTCCAAAAGCAAAAGCATGTGAGGATGATTTGCCCCGTGACATAATGTTCAGGTTTCCATCGCAGGATGAAGAGCTCAGCGCTATTTTCCTGTGTTGTAACTGGAGATCACAGACTTTGTGGTCAGGCAGACCTGCATCAAATGCCCTCCCTACCATGTCCTGGACTGTGATTCTGAGTCACTCACTTTGTCTGGGCCTCTGCTTCCCATATTTTAAGACAACACCCAACTTTTCAGGGTAATTGTGAAGCTGAAAAAGATGTGTCCAGGAAAATACTTAGCAGGCATTTCAAAAAAGATCACTATGCACTGTACGTCCTTTCCCTGCATGATCCTATTATTTCTTTTTCTATAGTATCTATCTATCTATCTATCTATCTATCTATCTATCTATCTATCTTAGAGAGAGAGAGAGGAAGAGAACACAAGCGGGGGAGGGGCAGAGAGAAACAGAAATCCCAAGCAAGCTGCACACCCACTGGAGAGCCAGATGTGGGGCTCGATCCCACAACCTTGAGATCATGACAAGAGCCAAGATCAACAGTCAATCAACTGACTGAGTCACCCAGACGCCTTTCTAATATTTCTAGTACACATTATAATTGCACAGTTATGCATAATAATACATAGTTACCTATTATAATCCTAAATAAGATTTTGTTTCTCATTCAAGGTCTAACCATAAGACCGCTCTGTTCATATTTTATTCTTGCATTTTACACAGGAAATGTATGGTAGAAAATGCCATAAGAATTGGAATTAATACAGGCTATTATTTCATTTCTTTCCTGTGTGCGAATCTAGCTGGTGATAACCATGATTGGTAATTAATGCTGGCTTCCTTAAAAATTATAGCATTACATCAGAATATTTACTAAAAGGGCAGAGCAATGACTCATAAGTTACCAACTGCATACATTTGAAAGATGCTAATGGTGTATATCTTTGATAAATCACGACTTGATAACTGAGCACAAGTGACCATTAGGAGATGAAACTAGTTTACAATGAGTAGCCTTGCTCCATTACTTAGAAATATTTCTTACTGAAATGTAATTAACATTTAACTCCTGGAATTCAAGAATAAGCAAATTGGTAGCCGATTAATTTGCTAATTTTTCTGTTGCCTACTTAGGTCTTTATAGATAGCACTTGCCTGATGTAAATCTTATCGACAAACGAGCACTTTTGCGATCTGCGTACTTCTAGAAGGCCAGGCTTTCAGCCTTGAGGCTAGAAGCACACACTGTAAGAGGAAACTGGGGCATCCAAGGATTGAGAACTCTGATAGGTTCACACAGCTTCAAAGTGTTGGAGCCATGATCTGAATTCCTTGAAAGAGAAGCCGCTTAAGATCATAGGATTTATAATCAGGGAGCCTTTCATTTAAGGTTATCTGGGATGCTTCCGTCCATCAGATTCAGAGCAACTGTACTTCTATCTGTGTTATGTATGTATCCTTCATGGGAGACAAAGGCCCCATTAAAAAAATCTATATACTACATGTGCTGAAGTATAATTTTCACAAACTTAAAACTATGACGTTCATAGAAATATAGAAAGAACAAATGAAAACATTTTCTTTAACTCTTTAAAGGGAACCAGCAAGATGGATTCAGAACAGAATGAAAATATACAGGCAATGAGAAAATAATCTTGTCATGAGATTTCTGGATCAGATATACAATTGGGCAGTGCTGCATAGGGTAGATATATTTTCTGCAGACAAAAATCATTTGACCATACAAGATGTACATGTTAATCTATAATTTCATATAATTTAGGCTATTAACCCATAATATTTAGTGAGTCCAACAAAGTGACACTCCTTAAACAAGCATACAATCCTTGGGTGAACCTGTCAAACTATGTTCCTATATGGTATCAAAATGACATGCTACCTCACTTTGCCTTATTTTCAAGTATTGTATAACTTTTCTTAGCTCCTAGCAAAGGTCTTCTTGGAAACTGAAAATAGATTAATAAGAAGAGTGAAGATAATAATGTTTTACTTACAGATAATTCTACAATTGGTCATTCTATAATTTATAAATTACCTAGATAGTGAAAATGGCAAGAATGTAAGAGAGTGTGACTGTTATTTTCTAAGAGTAGGGGCTGGGTCTTCTCTATGAAAACTGTTACCAAAATATGTATTTTGAATGAAAATGATTACTTTTGTCAGTTTAGTGAAGAGCATCATGAAAGATGCTTAGAACATCCATGCACTTCGGAAGCAGATGCAAAGGAGGAAAACTCACAAGTTGAAGGTGATATTCCTGACCTGGATGAGAGGGTAAACAAATCTACTTTCACTGTTACAACCTCCTTGAGGTTGAATATGGGTCTCCGTTCATCAAAGGACAAATGACAGAAACTGGTCCCACTGGCAGCAAGTCAACAGTAAGACTGGAGACACATGCTTTGTGGGGCTGTCGTGTTAGAGAAGAAGACTTGTTCCATGTTTGCTGAAATTAAATTAATTGATACTGGAGCTGGTTTATCACAGCAAAGTAGAAGGAATAACCCAGTAGGGACTCCCTATAGATTTTGACTTAATCATTCTGTGTACCAGATAAAGCCTTCTGGGATCTGTTTCTGCCTGGCTCCTCTGCATTGGACAGAGAGAATTTCTATTAGCTCAAGAGTGCTGTGTGACACCCAAGTGTCGGTCTTCTCTTTCATTGTTCCACTTGCCAAATCATCCTCAATTCAACTAGCTGTTCTCATGACGGTTAATCAGAGTGCTGTGTGATAAGAAAGGTCATTGACCTAACATAGAATCAAGATGTTTTTTAATCACACTTCTGAGAATTATTCAAATACTTTTGAATGCATAACTTCACACTGAGGTATAACAAACTGATGTTTATTAAGGAACAAATGCTTTTCTTGGTTGACTTAAACCCTAGTAAGTGTGATTTCTAGAATGTATAAATAGTGGGGGAGAGGGAGGGAGGCAAACCATGAGAGACTCTTGAATGCTGAGAACAAACTGAGGGCTGATGGGGTTGGGGAGTGGGAAAGGGGGGTGATGGGCATGGAGGAGGGCACTTGTTGGGATGAGCACTGGGTGCTATATGTAAACCAACTTGACAATAAACTAAGAAAAAAATAACCTTTAAACAGATATAACAAAATCATATTGTATGATATTATGAGGTGGCTATTCTCTGACGTTACTTGCTTCTGTGATCCTTTGCTGACTATGTAGGCTGCACAGATAGCTTCCTGTATGAACTGCCCTCAGGGAAAGAGTAATACAAAGGAACTTCAAATAGGCTTTTGAAATTCATAGCAGGGACAACAGTCTTGAGGGCTGGGATGATTTAAATCCGCAAGAAAGGCTTGGGACTTCCAGGAAAAAGAAAGACGTGTGGGTTCTATTANATGAGAGACTCTTGAATGCTGAGAACAAACTGAGGGCTGATGGGGTTGGGGAGTGGGAAAGGGGGGTGATGGGCATGGAGGAGGGCACTTGTTGGGATGAGCACTGGGTGCTATATGTAAACCAACTTGACAATAAACTTTAAACAGATATAACAAAATCATATTTTATGATATTATGAGGTGGCTATTCTCTGACGTTACTTGCTTCTGTGATCCTTTGCTGACTATGTAGGCTGCACAGATAGCTTCCTGTATGAACTGCCCTCAGGGAAAGAGTAATACAAAGGAACTTCAAATAGGCTTTTGAAATTCATAGCAGGGACAACAGTCTTGAGGGCTGGGATGATTTAAATCCGCAAGAAAGGCTTGGGACTTCCAGGAAAAAGAAAGACGTGTGGGTTCTATTAACCAGAGCCTGGAATATTTAGCATACAGAGTTCATACCATATATTCCGGAGCAGGGAGGGCATGTTAAGATTGGTAGTTCCCTTCTTACCCCAAAGACCAGGAATTGGAGTGGAAAGGATAGTAGAGATCCCGAGGGGTGGTGTATAGAACAAGGACCATGGGCAACATCAGAGCAAGGATGGTGGATCATGTCTTCACAAATAAATGAGACACACACAACGTGGGCTGCCGTGTGTATGGACAGATGTTTATTATCTTCTTTCCTAATGAAAGACGTTACTGCATGTCTCGGCCACCCCAACACGCTTCCTCTAACCAACCCTGGTCCACATATCCTGCCACTCCACCTCCTCACCCTTCTCTAAGGGTTTACATGGCTTTCTGCAAAGGGGATACAGTAAATCCTCGCTTTGTGGGCATTTGTTCCACAAACATGCTTGTAACGCAAAGCACCTGTATATCAAACAGAGTTTCAAGAACCATTGGCTCAGTTGTGATCATGTGACATATGGTGTCACGTATTACTCGTATTGCAAGGCATCGCTCCTTTATCAAGTTAAAATGTATTAGAAACGTTGGCTTGTCTTGCAGAACACTCGCAGGACAAGTTCCTCGCAATTCAGGGTTTTACTGTGTTCTCACTGCCCTCCCTAAGTGCAGCCTGGTGTGATATTAGAACACCGTTCCCTAGAATGAGTTCCAGAGAACACAGTCTGAGAAACGAACTTCTAGAATCACCCTGACATTAGCCCACTAGAGCTTTTAGGAGTTCTGTGTGGGACAGGAAAACATCTTAGTGTTTCCTTGAGTATCTGATCATATGAAATCCATTCAAACACATATCTCTTTCCCAGGAATTATATTGACATCCTGTGAGGCCATTGTTCCTTGGATTGTACTCTGGAGAACACTAGGCCAGTTTCCTGGTGGTGGGGTCAGTGTATCCTGGGGGCTGCCTCCTGGTCTAGACTTTCCAAAAACAGAAATAATACCACTGAGCACTGTTGGCAGGCATCAGATGGGACTGTGTGCTGCAAAATGCGCAGCATCTGGGTACATGGGAAAGTTCCCTGTCCCTTTCCTGTCTTGCCCTTTCTTACATACCTACTGCTAGGAATGCTCTGACTCATATCCCCCTCTGTCTATATCCTCCTCAGCCTTCGGGCTTGAAAGACCGCCATCGCCAGGAAAGGTTCAGCTCTTCTTCTGACATGTAATCTCCCTTGAGCTTCCAAAGTGTTGTTTCACTTGACCTTGGAAGAATCTTAAAGATCTTTAATATAACCAACTACTCTTTTGATGGCTGGGACTAAAATCACTCGGCCACATATTATCATTACCTGGGTATAAGTCTATCTTCTCTGTAGGCAGAAATTTCCTTGAAGAACAATATGCCAGATGCTTTTATCCTGGAATTCTCTGCATCTACAAAGAATCTTGACTAGAGGAGGCACCCACGTGTTATCTGATGGATTGAACGGATTGCTGGGAGAGAGAAGTGGGGACCCCGGGGGCTCGTAGGCAATATAAACAGTGTTTCAGTCAGGATGAGCTAGGCTGTGGTGCAGCGGCAAACAGTCCCAGAGCCTCAGTGGTTCAAACAATAAAGGTATATATCTTATTCATGCTCCGTGAGGGTGAACTGGCGGTTTTATGCCACTCATTTCCTCTGAGAGACAGGATGCTACCTGAAACATTGCTTGTGGATGTGGCAGAGGGAGAAGGAACCGTGGAGGGTTGCCGATTAGTAATTTCACACTGTGGCATCAGCTCCGTTCACTCTGTGGCCAGAACTGGTTATGTGGCTGGGCCTCTTCTGCAAGCTTCCTCCTTTTGTTTGTAGTCCGAGCCAGTGCATGGAAGCCACCTCCTCTAGATGCCTCCACTGAGACCCGATCACAGCAGGTGTGGCCTCTGTATCCCCTTATGGAGGCTGGTGCTGGGATGCAGGAAGTAAGTAAGCTCCGCGTGAATTTGGAAGCTTTGGAGGACCACAGTGCAGAGCTGGAGGAAGGGACTGGGTTCTTTGTAGTGTCATTTCTAAAATGTTCTCAAAAAAATTTTTTTTTTGGTGAAAAGAAGCATCACCTTAAAATGCAAACACAGTTAAGAGGGTGAAGTTTATTGTTGTGGCGTTCCCGGGTAAATCAGCATGTTTGCTCCTTAGGAATGGCTCACTGCTGGGAGCAGAGGGGCACTTTTGAAGTTTGGGGTGAGCAGATTGGCAGTTCTGAATCACAGAGGACATCCTGAAGGGAGACAGGCCACCAGGCGCTAAGGAACAGGCATAGGAGCCCCTGGGCAGAGGAAGAAAGTGTGAAAAGGCAGATGGCTTGGCAGAGAAGGCAGACTCAGACGATTCTGAGATTTTATTTTGGTCTCACCTCACTCCCAGGTAAAGAAGGAAGAAAGCACTGTCTTTCTTCTCGGCTCCCGTCTTGTTTCTCAGATCCTGAACCTGGGAATCAGGCTGATATCCTTCTGTGCTCAAAGCCTGAATGATGGCATATGGTTTACTAATTTATTTATTTAGTTACAATCCTTCACATTCTTCTTTAAGAAAAAGAACACTTTAAGAGTGTTGTGCACTTGGTTCAAGTCCAGCCGACACTTCTTTATTTTATTTTATTACCTTTTCTTTTTCACTGTGGTCTAATTGACATGTAACGTTATCTTAGTTGCCACTGTACAGCATAATGATTATTTGTATAAAACAGATACTCCTTACAATAAATCATATCAACACCTTTTACATTATTTTACGTACGGCCCGCTTATTTGGAAAAATGAGTTGATGTGATTTTAATAAAGAGCTTAGATATACTATCAATGAAACCAGTAATTCTAGAACAAACACAGAGAAATGACAGTCGCAGGAAACTTGGACTAAGGGGGACCATGGTATCCGTTGACATTTGGTAAGTGTCAACGATGGTACCGCATGTCTAAAGTCTCTTTACTTAATCCCCAGGACTGCCCTATGGACCGTCTCTGTACACCCCATTTTGCAGACGAGGAGACTAGGGTCCAAAGCAGTTGCATTATTTGTTGACATAACAAGTAAGGAAAAGAGCCTGGGTTTGAAGTCAGACAGTCTGGATCTAGAATCTTCCTGCTTCACCACCTGCCCCCTACCATGTCAGTAATGTGATGAACAGAAAACATGGTGCTGATCGTTGGAGCACCCAGGCAAGGGGGAAAGCACATGGAACTCCACCATGTCTCCCGGCTTAACAAAGCCCTCAGCTTAACAAAGCTCTTCCCTTGTCATTGTTTCAACCCCAACACCTCCAACAAATCCTGTTCTACCCAGACACTCAATTGGGGAAGGGGTGGGCGAAGGCTGATCCCAACCCAGGCCATGAGCGCCCTGGCCGTTCACTGTTGATTCTGGTGGTCCCTGCAATAACAGTATTTTTATTAAAGGTATCTGTGGTAAGGTTGCCATTGTGTTCCATCTTTTGTCCTCAGATTCTGAGAAAGAGCTAGAGCCCAGGGCTGAGAACTTCTGGGTTTAGTCTCTCTGGGTGTGAAGATTGGAGGAAAGTCAGCAGAGAGACTAAGGGAAGAGGGGAGCCGGGAGGAGCCAAGTCTGGGGGAAGCCATGGTGGGCTCCAGGAAAAGCACTGGGAATCTAGGGTTGACGTGGGGGTGGGGAGCTCTCCTTAATACCCGACTCTCCCTTGGGGCAAAGTTGAGAGTGAAAAAAACTGGTTCCAAGGCCAACATGTGACTCACAGACATAATTTTAAAAATATTCAACCCTACTTAAAACCCGGGATATGTAATTCACACAATAAGCTGGATCTTGGAAAGAGGGGTGAACTTCAGTTTAGTGGGGCCTGAGGTTTGCATAATCTGGAGGTCTTCTTTCAGGTGAGAGAGGAAAAGAGACTTTAGGACTGAGGTCTTACCTGATTATGGTAAAATGTCCTATTTCTGCAAATGTTTCTGAAGCCTATGTGAACACATTTCTACATGTCTCCCAGGATTCTGGAAGGACCCAGGTAGGTGTGGGCCCTGAAGCAAAAGCCTCTTGGCTTCTGGATAAATTGTGCCTTGCAGGAGAGATTTTGAACAGGGAGAGATGTGGCCAAGAACGTGCTAAATGAGGGCACTGTCGCTCATTTTTCAACCCACCATGTAACTCTCTGGGCATGCCTTAGACATTAATGATTTGGATTTAGGTTTTATTCTAAATTACCAGAATAATCAGATTATACCAACAGAAGAGGAGGAACTTAAGGGCAATCACTTTTTACGTTTCTTACAAAGGAAATACACAAGTGCCACATATTATTATTTTTCCAATAAAACAATAATATTTCAAAAGCAAATCTTGATGTTCAACTTTCCGAAGTTATGGTACGACTATAGGCTAACAACTTATATACTCTTAGGAGCACTTTTAGGAAAATATAGACTGATTGTCCGCTGGCAAACTTACATGCCAACTGGTGAATTTTAAAGCAAAGAGAGCCGATGCTATTAAAATGAAAATAATTATATATGATTCAGAATCCTAAATGATTACCATATGTTACTTGGGTGACTCCCAATGTAGAAAAAATGCAAAAATGGAAAAAAAATCCATGTTTTATTTTTAACCATTTATTTCTTGAGATTGCTGTTGAAACATGGATTTAAATATATTTTGAATACCAGGTACAAATTTTCCAAAAGCATAAGAAAACTTTTAAAAAGAACTATAGATTTAGTATTTTCTGCAATTACAAATTTCTAGGGATAAATAGCTTAGCAAACAAACTAACAAAAATTGTAATCCTTATATTACATTAAAAAATTGAAGGCAATTACTGTACAGAAAGGCTTAAGATGGCTCTCAAGCTTGAAGAGTTAATTTAGGGTCACTCTTAAATAATGATATGAAAATACAGTTACTTAATTATCTAGTTAATGCAACCAAATGGATAGAGCAAGCTATATTAAAACCCAATAATCCAGGGCAATTACCCAGGTTTCTAAGGTCATGGTTATATTACTAACAATGATTTCTTCTCATACTTCACTTTTGTGATTTCACTGGTAGTACAGAGCCTGCTTGGGAGTCTCTCTCTTCTATCTCTGCTCCTCTCCTGCTCTCTCTCTCTCTGTCTCAAAATAAATAAATAAACTTAATTTTTTAATTAAAAAAATATATTCCTACCCTTCAACTAAAGTCATTCAATCAATCTAGGGTCAGCCAAATTAAATACTGGGCGCACAGTTAAATCTGAATTTCAGGTTAACATATGATTTCATAGCATGAGTGTGTCCCAAACATTTCATGGGACATCCTTATAATAAGTAAATTATGCATAGTTTCCCTGAAAATCAAATTTAACTGGGTATCCATATTTTTGTTTGCTAAAGCTGGCAATGCAAACTCAGTTGCACATTAGTGGCAGCTAGAAAAAGCACATACACCACACTGACTATGCCAGGCACTTAATGTGTTTCTATATGCTTTTAACTATTGCAGGAACCTCATGAGGTAGCTGTGATCTCCATTTTACAGATGTGAAAAGGAAAGCACAAAGAAACAAAGTAAACACTCTCATATGAAATCAAGTACAGTAGAACCTTGGTGTGCAAGCATAATTCGTTCCGGAAACATGCTTGTAATCCAAGCACTTGTACGTCAAAGCAAATTTCCCCATAAGAAATAATGGGGATGGGCATGGAGGAGGACACTTGTGGGGATGAGCACTGAGTGTTATGTGGAAACTAATTTGACAATAAACTATTAAAAAAAAAAAAAAAAAAAGAAATAATGGACCCCCAGACGATTCATTCCACAACCCAAAGATATTCATATAAAAATGATTACAATAATGTAATGTCAAATAATGAATAAAATATAAAGAAAAATAAACAAATTAACCTGCAATTACCTTTGAAAACCTTCGTGGCTGGTGTGAGGGAGACAACAGAGGGGAAGGTCATTGTGTGGGACAACTTTCAGTATCACTAATGGAATCACTGCTATCTATTGGCTCCATGAAATCTTTTTCTTTTCATGCAGCTTTAACAAGGAACCTATCCAATGACCTAGAATGAAGCAAGCATTGCTAGGCTTACTCTTGTTTGAAAAAGCAAAGGACTGTCCCATAGGTACTTTGAAGTGACAAAAAATACACTAGTGCCAGCTGAGGGCACCTTCCAATGTTCTGAAAAATCACTGATTTCTGCCAAACACCATGGCCTGAGACCAGGGAACTGTGCATGGAAGACAATCACCTACAATCCCACAGCGAGGGTGGGGGTGGGGGGGGAGAGAGAGAGAGAGAACCATTGGTTCAGTTTTGATCATGTGATGTTCAGGGTCATGTACTACTCATACTTCAAGACTTCACTCATTTATCAAATTAAAATTTATTAGAAATCTTTGCTCATCTTGCAGAAAAGTCACTTGCAATCAAAGTTTTTACTACATTTTAAACCTGGACATTCAGATGTTCTGTTGTGTGGGTGGACAGGGACAAGATTTTCCATAGAAAACAGTTCTGAGCTGTTTGAACAAAAGGACAGATGCTCAGTCAAAATCCTTACCAATCTTTGGCCTCGAGTATTGTTATATACTTGTAGTTTGGAAAATATCCACAGCAGGTGTTACCAGTTGCCCACTGTGGCCATTAAAATACTCATGGAGTATTGAATTTTAAGCAGTGAAACTTTGGGTGAGCCTTCCAAGATCAGCTGGCTATAATTATACCCTTTAACAGCCAAATAAGTTGACCTATTTGTTGGATAGAAATTTAAATGAACACCAAAAACTGCCAAAGGAAGATTTCTATTTTACCATAAATTCATTTACCATGTACCTCCTACATGTCAGTTCCAGAAGACACATCAAGAAAGAATTTAAATGCAATATACTGGATGTAAGGGTAGAGATACACAGAGTAGCTGTAAAAAACATAAATGTTTTTATTTTTATTTTTTTAGTAGGCTCCACATCCAACATGGGGCTTGAACTCACTACCCTGAGATCAAGAGTCATATGCTCTACTGAATGAACCAGCCAGGATCCCCATACAATATAAATACAGAGTGGAGCAGGGCTATCCATCTCAAAACTAGGGGGCAATAAGAAAGTCTTTGAGGAGGAGATGTAGCTGAACTAAATCTTAAAGAATGAGAAAGTCTCCCTTGAATAGGACATTAGGGAAGGTTGCTGTAGGTGAAGTTGATCGAATGAAATGGAGAGAACCTTGCCTCTCATCATCGTTAGGCAGGTGGATCCAATATACTGAGAATTGAGCATATTCTCAGTATTAAAAAAAAAAAAAAATGAAGCCATAGGAATGGTCCAAAGGAGAATGCCTGAATCTCTGTAATGTCAAGAGACTACTATAACAAAACAGTTATATTCTGTTATTTCAGGCCTCTTGGTTTTTTTTTTTTTAAAGATTTATTTTTATGTAATCTCCACATCCAATGTGGGGCATGAACTTACCCCAAGATCAAGAGTCTCATGCTCTATCGATTGAGCCAGCCAGGCACCCCTAGTCCTCTTGGCTTTTTAACAATTATTTTTCCCAACACTAAACTAGGCACAAAGCTAGTTCTTCATGCATAGTGAGCAGAGCAAAAAGATCACAGGTAATGTTCGGACTGCCTATCTTGTGCTTAAAGACTGAAATACATACGCTATAACCATTATTTCCTCTAAGTACTAAAGTCTTGAAAGTTCCTCTGCCTTTTGTAAGATTTTCTCAACTCTAGACATCCAGTACCAAATGAGGAGGCTTTAAAATATTTTGAAATATGTCTAGTATTGTCAACTGTCAGTTTGTAGCTAAGAAGTGGGAAATAAGACTTTGCAAAAGAAAAGACTGATGCAGATGTTGATCAGACATACCGAAAGTAACAGAAAGTGCTGACTTAGATACATTTAATTTTGCTCTCAAGAGAAGTTTTGCTCTCGGTCTGGCCTCTGGTGACTAAAGAAGAAATGTGAACCACCTCCTCAAGCTTCTACAACATGTTTCTCCCCATCTTAAGTTCACTTAAAGCTCCATAAGGAGGCCAGGATGATGTACTTTAGGCAGAGTGCAGTGAGCCCTCAGCCGGGACTCAAAGAAACACGAGTTTGCTCTCGGTTTTGTTTCTTGTGGGGACAAGTCATCCAACTGTGGTATTTCTCCCTTTCTTCATCGTCAAAGTGGGACAACCAAGGTTGATGGCTGCACCATCCCTGTGACTCTACTTCCACATTGGTACCTTAAGGTGTTAGATGGAACCACTTGTACTTCTCATTTCGAATCTTTTGAATAATAGATTTTAGCAAAATTGCAGGTGATCTGGGATGGAATCCAGGAAGGAGATGACAGATAATGCCCCCCACTGACCGGAATGCATACACCAACTCAGAAATTAGAAAACATTTAAAATAAAATGTCCAAAGGTTTCTATTTTGCAATAGGAATTTGAATCCTTTCTACTTCTGACAAAAACGTAACAAGTCTACTTCATTCAGATGCATGTGTGTTCCTTCCTTTGCTTGGCTAGAAGCCAGTGAAAACCTGAAACAATTCTAAATAAGTAAATTGCAAAGCTACTCTAGTTAGAGGAGGAGTTGTAAGATCTATACAGTATTTTACAGCAACATATGTGGTGTTTTATTGGATCACCACATACAGTCATAATTATTTTTACCAAATAAAGATGATTTTACTGGATCCAGTTCAGATAATACGAACATTTATGGACAAATTCCAAGCTTCCTTTGTCTTCTAGTAATCATATGTGAATAAGTGTGGCACCAACAATTCCACAAATACATTTACTTCTGTCAGAAGCTGCGTTAGCAAGCATACAAGAAAACATCAGAAAATAAGCATTGAAAATTGTCCAAATTGTCCAAGGCATCCATCATAGCTTATGGATTTTATTAAATAAATGCCAAAATAATTAAATTACTGCAAAATTTTAACTAAATGTTTATTATTTATTTTGGCTTGAAATTTAAAAAACCCTGAAAGTTTATAATATCTCATGTTCCAAAATTAATATATCTGATTTACTAAAATAAAAACATATCCCAATGAATTAGGTTCACATCTGAAACTTGCAGGCGGGCGTTGACACTGCTTATGTCTCTTGGAAACTCTTTTAACTTCTCAGAACTTCGGTCCCATGTCTGTATAAAAACTGGCCTGACAACTTAAAAAGTGTCTTCAAGCTCTGAGAGTTTATGAATCGAGATAATAGCTTTCAAAAATTACTGAGAGGACCCTGAAACTACTCTGTTACATAGATTGCAAAGATCTAATGTACCGGTGCCTGGGTGGCTCAGTTGGTTGCGCATCGGACTTTGGCTCAGGTCATGATCTTGCAGTTCGTGGGTAAGAGGCTCACATCGGGCTCTGTGCTGACAGCTCGGAGCTCGGAGCCAACTTCAGATTCTGTGACTCCCTCTCTCTCTGTTCCTCCCCTACTCATGCTCTGCTTCTGTCTGTCTCAAAAACAAACATAAAAAAAAATAAAAAAGATCTAATCTAAAAAAAAATCAGCCAGTAGGTGAGACTGGGTTATTTAGACCAGGTGACATTGCTAAAGGGGTTCACAGTGTTTGTCCACCATAAAGAAGAAAATGATTATTGTTTTCAATCAACAGATGTAATGTTCTTTCAATCACACAGCTTTTTCTTGGAAAATGCAATGTTGGGAACCCTGAAGAACAGCAGAGGGCGCCACAATCACAACCAAAACAAAAGACAAACCTTGACATCACATCCAGTGCCAGGAAGTCCTAGCTGTGAGTCTGAGAAAATGAGCCATAACCAGGTGGGGACAAAACATTTTCAGGATGTATTTGGGAAACTGCCAATAAAAATGATTTACATTTAGTCTCAGCATGCATTTCTAGATCAAGGACTGTGATTCTCTTTCTTGGGTATCTTCTGGAACATGTCATTCACTTTGGAATGCTGTATTTGCAAAGGGATCATGCCAGGTTGGAGCACACCCATGGCAGGTGGGGCGGAGGGAGGAGGGTAAAGTTTGGTGCCCAGGGAATAACTGAAGACCAGGGGCTGGTGCAGCTTGAAGACTAAGTCCTTGGGTGGCAGCTTTGTACACTTGGACGGGCTGTGAAGCATGGAAAAGGCTTGTGTGTCCCTGGAGGGCCCAGGTCTTGGGTGCTGGAGGTCAGAGGAGGGCAGCGTTGAGGGGACCGTGAAAGCGAACTCTGAATCAAGAGGATTCCACCCACAAGTGAGTCAGATAATGGGAAGTTTCCAGGCAATGGCTGCCTGCCCTTCATTCACAGACCTCGGAGATTTATGAATCTGGTGAGCGGTTGGAGTTGATGACAAAGAATCTATAATACTAATGCATTAATTACCCTGTCATTATGTCAAACTGTATCGAGCCTGATTTACTTCTAAAAAATAAGGATGGGATTACATATGCTTTGGAAACACAAGCCCATTATTTCCAAATAACAGGCACGATGACTGTGATGCGCTCCGAGATCTGTCATTAAAGCAAACTAATGATTATAATCGTTCCAGTAAGAATGGTCCAAGATTCCACTAATGGTTATTCTCTATCGATCCACAGTTGGACTCATTGGAGCATCTGGTTATAGCAAACATGCATATATTCATCCACACACATGCACGAACATCTACACAGACATGCATATTTACATGCAGAAAGGCAAGAACAGATTATATGGAAATGGACATTCTTCTGTTAAGGCAGATTGGTCCTGTCTAGTCATTACACAGGTAACACCAAGGCTTTTGAGGCTTGCTTTCCTGGTTTGGAATCCAGACTCTACCACGTCTGGGGCCCTGGGCAGCTTACCCATCTCAGTGGGTCTCAAGTGCATCAACGCTTCTGAGAAACTTTGCCTGAATTGCAAATTCTCAGACTGCACCCCAGCCCTCCTGAATCAGAAACTCTGCCCCAGCCATCTATTTTAACGAGCCCCTTAGATGACATCTGATGCACACTAACATCTGAGAACCACGGTTCCATCTTCATGTGCCTCAGTTTCCTCTGCTATAAAATGAGACAAAGAGCATTGTTGTGAGAAATGCATGACTTAACAGATATCTCCAGGGTTTAGAACAGTGCATGGTAAACGCTAAGCAGTATGTAAGTGTTGTTTAATATTACTATATAATCTCAATAGCCATTAAGAGAAAAAAGAGTGACATCAACTGCAATGTTAACGTTATTTGGAGATACCCAGTGAAGTGTGGAATGGAGAAATACCCAAGCTTTGGAGACCACGACTTGCAGGACTTCCTAGAGAAGAAAGGCCAATCATGTTGTGTTCATCAGAAAGTAGCCTTATCACTCTCACTGCCTGCTGTCTACACCTACTGCCCTAGCACGCCTTCTGAGGGGCATCATTTGGGTTAAGGCCGGCCCACCTCAGACCCCATGGATGGTTTTCATTGAGCAGCCAAAGGAACTTGGTCTAAAATGCCACATCTTCATGTCCATTCCCAAGATGGAAGCTGATTGGGGCCCTGCAGTTCTTCATACCTGGGAAGTTAGAGACTATCTCATCTAGGCGCCAGAAAGGTAAGGGGAATCTGGGGCTATCCACGCACTTTCAGCCCATCCCCTGAAATCTGAGAAAAGTCAGTCCTGACTTTTTTGGTGGTGTTGAGTGAAGGCTGTGGAATTTCTTTGATCCTCTAAAGTTTGGAGAGCCTTCAATCCTCAGTTTCTAAATGTGTACCACAGGGGTGGTGGTGGTGGTGACAGTACTTTCCTCACAGGCTGTGAGCATCAGATAAGAGAAGGGATACAATGGCAACCATCTAGCGAATGCTTTCACCACTGCTGAAGTATTAATTTCACATAGTCTGAGAGGTGAAGTTAATCGCCCAACATCCCACAGCCAGCAGATGGCAGAGTTAGCGGTGGGGGCGATCTGACTCTAGAATGCATGTGCTCTTCCCTGGACAATGCTTTCTTAAGAGCTGCCATTTTGTGGCAACTTGAGATAGGTCTCTCTTTGGAATTACTGGAGAGGTGGTTCAAGCGCCATTATGAAATTTTAAAAAAATCTTCACAATAGGAAGAGTGATGCTCATAATCTAAAAAAACTGTTTGAAGGAAAGATATGTCTAGTCAGTAAAATAGATAAAATTAAACATTTTAAAAAATGTTTAGTTATTTATTTTTGAGAGAAAGAGGAAGAGAGAATACAAGCGGAGAAGGGCAGAGAGAGAGAAGGAGACAGAGCATCCCAAGCAGGCTCTGCACTGTCAGTGCCTAACCCAACGTGGGGCTCAAACTCACAAACCGCAAGATAATGACCTGAGCCAAAATCAAGAGCTGGACATTTAACCGTCTGACCCACCCAGGTGCCCCCAAATTATATTTTTAATGGATGAAATTGCCAATGGCTTCTCACCTTTGGAAATTAACTCACAATGAAGCTATCCAATTAAGAAATCACTTACCGAGGGCATACCATGTGTTAGGCCCTATTCAGGGGATGGGAAAGCAAAGTTGAGTAACAGGTGTCCTTGCCGTTAGGAGACAGTGTTTCCATAGCACAGTGACTTACTTCTATCATAGCATTTACTGCTCCTGATAAATTACATCAGGATTTCCAAGGAAGGTTGGTAGTGTAAGCATCAGAATCTCTTAAGATCTCCTTAGATAACACTAAGCTGCAGCCAGGATTGAGACAGCAGAGTTAAGGACCCCACTCAAGTCCTGGGCTTTATTTTCTTATTTATTTTTTATTTATATCTCTTATTTATATTTCTGTGTGATGTCAGGTGTTCCTTCTTAATCATCTTTCTTAATGGGCAAAATCTGGAGCTACCGCTAGATGCGAGGGTGTGGTCAAGTCTTCAAAAATAAAAGTATAAGACCTGAGAAGCAAGAATTCAGTTGACAGGAAATGGGAAAACTGAAATCGAATGCTATGGAGGAAGTCCACAAATGTCCAGGAGACTAGCAAGTCTGAGGTCTAGGAGAGGTTTCTTGTATGGAGTTTTGTCCTGAAGGGAAGAAAGAGGGAAAATAGCACTTGAACTGTAGGAGGGAAAAATGGAGGGAAGAAGGGAGAGTGAGAGAGAGAGTGCGAGATGGGAGAGGCTTCAGTTTTTGTGATTAATAAAAAGTGAGGAAAAGATATGCTCAAGATATGTTCAAGTGAACACAGGCAGAGGTAAGCAATCGAGCACTCCCAGAGGAGGGAGAAAGGAATGGGATCCTAGCTCAGGTGCAATGAAGGTACGTGAGAGGAGGTGAGGGAGGGTCCAGACAAGGACAGGGCCAGAGCCTGGGCAGTTCGGTGTGAAGGTTGCCATAGAAGATGTGGCGCCGGAGCCAGCCAGAGACCTGAGCAGTCAACAGTGTTTCCATGCTGTAAACCAATGACCGAGGCACTTCTAACATGACATGTGAGGGGACCTGGAGATAAAGGCTGGAGTTCACTCCACAAACAAACAAAGACTTTGGGTTCTGGCACTTGCAAGGAATACAAAAAAATCCTAGCACTTATTTGCCCTAGGTTCTGGATAAACAGAACTGGTTTGTTTTTATTCTAGAATTCAACATGGCACCCAGCTTCACCTTCCAATACCATTCTGAAAAAGAGGAGAAACCAAAGGAAGAGTTTTGCTTCAGGACATACCTTTCTCTTACTATCAGGTAAGATAATCAACCACAACAAAACCCAGGAAGATGTGACTGCACATTGTCGCTCTTTCAGAATGAAAGACTCTTTTTGAAGGTTCTTTTTCCAGCATCAGAACTCAGATGGGGTTAAGCTGGGAAGTATGTGGACAGTTAAGTCTGCATGTGCATTATCCTGGCCCTGGTTACAACTCCTAACAAAAAAATTTTTTTAACTTGCAAACTGAGTGACATTAAGATAACTCGGTGCTCTTGTGGCTTTAATTGTGACGGTTTTAAGAGACTATCTGATATTAAAACATGTATTATCTTGCACTAGAACATTTTTCCCCCTCTACTGGCCTTCGTTTTAAAATACCAGATTCAAAGTGAAAAGAAAAAAAGGTATAATTTGACTTTGTTTCCAGCTTTTTAAATATGTTGAGATCACTCTTGGAATGAAGTACACAAAAGCTTAGTAATAATCATAATGATAACGTAATAGGTGTTTTTTAAACTTTAGATGTCCAAACATCCAGATGTTTGGCCTTTCTGAAGGTGTCCAGATGACTGATTGCATCGTTGCAGTCTTCATACGGCTACAGGGCCTTATGGAGCCTCAGAGCTGCAATAACGTAATTAGAAATCCAAATTATTCTCCGATCATGTAGGACCCTTGTGAGTAACCAAAGTCTGCAGGCCAGATCTAGCCCTGACCGTTACTTTAAAGATTGTTTCCGGAGGCTCTCACACCACAAGGCAGAGCTGAGTGGTTATAACGCAGAGTCTATGGCCCACAGTGCCCAAAATGTTCACTACCTGGCCCTTTGTGGAAAATGGTTGCCAATCCTTTATGCCAGATCTTCTCCTCTTCTTAGCTAATTGGTTTTCTCTGACTTTTGTTAGGAAGTTATAATAAATCGGTAGACTTTACATGCACATGAGCGACACATGCTTTGAGAAAATGCACTAATGATTCTGGCCACTGTTCAGAGGCGAGCTTCTAGAAATTTAATGTTTGGGAGGCCACTCTTGGCCTTGGAAATCATTATGTGTTTGGGAACAAAAAGGCTAACTGAGGGCTAACATCTGTTAATGTTCTTCACAGTTTCCATTTTTCTAATTTTAAATGATGCAAATTGTAAGAAATGATAGAGCATCAAATTCACCTCAATAAAAAGATTTAAGTCACACCAAATTTTATTACTTAATACTTGTTACTAGTATGCTTATTTAATGACCAATATTAAATTGACGTTTCAATATAGAAAGCTAATGAACAAAGAAAATGTTTAGGGGCACCTGGGTGGCTCAGGCGGTTAAGCGTCAGACTTTGGCTCAGGTCATGATCTCACAGTTCATAGGTTCGAGCCCCGCGTCAGGCTCTGTGCTGACAGCTAGCTCAGAGCCGGGACCCTGTTTCAGATTCTGTGTTTCCCTCTCTCTCTGACCCTCCCCTGCTCATGCTTCTCTCTCAGAAATAAATAAGAAACACTAAAAAGCTTTTTTAAAAAAGAAAATGTTTAAAAATAATGAGGTGACTATATTTTCTGTGTCATTTGAAATGTAAAGTTTTGCATAATTTACTTTTTAATACTATTACTTAATGGATTTTTAAAAGAAAAAGCTAATTTAGCTACCTTAGTACTCACAGTTCATAACAAATCTGGATTAGTGTTTACTAAAAAAACAAACGTCGAATTTGTATTTCAACTTCTAGCTATGAAAAAATAAACTTTCAGTGATCCGTCTTTTGTCATTAGTTTAAGAAAAGGGAAACAAAAAGCCATATCCTATCTACTCTCTACAGGTTCTTAGGTTCTAATTTGAAGATGATCTGAGAATTTTTCCTAGTATAGACATGCTTTGTCAGGTTCTATCTCTCCATGAATACTATTCACATACTCTTTACTATAGTAACTTATGATACTAGCATTATATACACATATGCATGTGTACATATACTTGTATGTGTATGTGTATGTATACACGTGTACATAAATGTATGTTTACATATACACACGTATGCATATATGCATAGTACTGTAGATGAATACTGATAGAATGCCTACCATAGCACTATAATCACACAGATGTTCTCCATGACTGCTGCTGATTCAACATTGTATGGAACTGCTATTAAAGGAAATACAGACTTGAAGTTTGATCACAGACAAGCATGCCTTCTTCTCTTGTCCTTATTTTCAAGATGAATCTGCTGGTATCCAGTGTCTAAATTTTATCACCTATTTATTATTTATTTATTTATTTATTTATTTATTTATTTATTTTTAAGTAGGCTTCATGCTCAGTGGAGAGCCCAAGGCAGGGCTTGAACTCACAACCCTGAGATCAAGATCTGAGCTGAGATTAAGAGTCAACGCTGAACCAACTGAGGCACCCAGGTGCCCCTTATCTCCCATTTATCTATTTATTTTTTTTAAGGTTTATTTATGTATTTTGAGACAGAGAGCATGTGCCTATGTGCACGCAAGAGGGGGATGGACAGAGAGAGAGAATCCCAAGCAGGTTCCACACTGTCAGCACAGAGTCCAGCTCAAGGCTCCATCTCATGAAGCATGAGGTCATGACTTGAGCTGAGATCAAAAGTCCTACCAACTGAGTCACCCAGGTGCCCTTCACCTCACTTGTCTGCCATGATGTGGGCATCCATCAGTGATGAAGCTTCAGATACTTCCCCCATCACTTTTTAACTTGTTGTGAGGGGTGTCATTCCCCTTTTACAGGTGAGAAGACATAGGTGTAGTAAGAGTGGGTGACTTGGCCTAAGTCTGTAGCTGAATCTGGGACCTGATCCCACACCTTTGAGCTCCAAGTCCAGGCAATTTCTCATTACCTAGCGTTCAACCACAAACCTCTAATGGATCTAAAGAACACAAACAATCTATACAGAAATTAGGAGAAGCTCTTTTAAACTTTGGTTTTTGACAGACGTTGACTGGTTATGGAATTGCACGTCATTTTTCCGAAAAAACCCTCTTACCAAGCTTATTTTGTATGAAAGAACAAAACAGACAAATCTCTCAACATGAAATTTTGAGTAGATTACTAACTTTGTGGTCTTCATAATGAAAAACATAAGTAACTACAATGTAAGATATTTAAATCAACTTTGAGTGCAAGGGTGGCATCTAAAACATGTCAAATATCTGTGCCACAAATGTATGAGCTACATTTTTTTTTAAACCTGTGTGTGGAATCCAATGCAAAACCATGACGACGATTAAGGCAGCACTGAGCAGGGGGTCTCTGGTAATTCATCTCATCGATGAGGAAAGCGTGGCCAGGAGAGCCCAGGAGTTCACTCACAGCCAATTAGTATCATATTCAGTAGTCTTATCACCAAATCATGCTTCTCCACTGTCATGTTTATGTCAGCATTTGGCTATCGAATTAATTCCGTGTTCACTGGATTCGAAAAGGCATGACCTGTACCGATGCACAAAGTGAGGCCATTCACATCATGAGAAGGGTCACCCATCTCCAAAAAGAAAGGAGATCCTTCTGCTGTTAGATTTTACCATGTCTGTTCACTCCCACACACTCATGGTTCTCAAATGTGCAGCCAAAAAGAAAAGCAAAAACAAGCCAAACTTAAGAAATTAAGTTTTTTTGTGTATACCTATGAATAGAACGGAATAGTATTAGGGGAGTCAAAAGGGAAACAAGTTATTTTGGTAACATCTTTCCACCAGTTAATTTCTGAGCACTTCCTATCAGAGTGATACGATCAAGTCTAAAGAAATGGTAATAATAGTTTTTATTATAAGAGTTTATTTCTGAACATCCAAACATTTCCAAGTACCTAAAAACATTTTAATTATGCTTTATATCTAAGTCTTGAGGTAGATGTGGAAAATTTATATCACGCTGGTAAGAATCCAACAGCACTTTTCCCATATAAACATTTTTTCATAGCCCTTTCCAGACAGTTTGAAATGAAACATATATTACAAATTAATCTAAAATAAATTACATTTTCTCAATTGCAGCCATTGGCTGTCACCTTCCTAAAAACACCCTTCAGCCAAAACTCAGTATCTAGCCATTTTGATTTAGTGCAGGCTACCGAGGTTTGATGAAAGGAAGAAAGTGTGAAAACTTAAAACCTTTAGAGCAAATACAAGACATTTTATAGGTGATGAAAATAATTTGAGTATAAATCCCGTATTTTATTTCAATCTTTCACAGAACTGTCCTGTCCTAAGTAGTCAAATGTCTTGATTGAGTAGAATTTAATGTTCCAAAAATAATCTATCAAGGCAGAGTTTCCCCATTAGCAGCATATGACTATCATCACCTTCAAATATGTCTCATTAAGTAGGGATTAATTCACAAGGCCCCTACTCCACTAAGGACCCACTGTAAATACCCAATAGTTTAAGGAAAGTTGCTAACATCATTATCAAAGGCACTAATGTCCTAAAGAGCTTAGCAAGTTTGCCTGTATAATGAGTCCATAAAGAATTCTGTTTCCATGGAGTCTGGACAGCTATTCTGCATTGAAGCTCTGTTCAAAATTGTGCACTTCTGTTCCCTTCTCTCTAAGAGGCATCTCATTGCATCTCCTCTTTTCTTCCTTTCATTCAAGCAATCAGAAAATCAGCTGCAAGAAGTCAAATGCCAGGTATTATAGAGAAAGATTCCAACGGTATGTCCCACCAGGAGTGAGGAAGTAGGTGGAAAAATTGGTACCAAACTGCTGGTAGAATGCAAAAAAAGGAAAGTTATAATTTAGTAAAGAATCATTAAGTGCATAAAGAAAAGTCCTGTGTCAAATTAAGAATACATTTTGGAAATGATACAGCATGGAAACAATGGCTCAATGGGGCGCCTGGGTGGCTCAGTCGGTTAAGCGTCCGACTTCAGCTCAGGTCATGATCTCGCAGTTCATGGGTTCGAGCCCCGCGTCGGGTTCTGTGCTGACAGCCAGCTCAGAGCCTGGAGCCTGTTTCGGATTCTGTGTCTCCCTCTCTTTCTGACTCTCCCCTGCTCATGCTGTCTTTCTCTCTCAGAAATAAATAAGACATTTAAAAAAATTAAAACAAAAAACAAATAAGAAAACAAAAAACAATGGCCCATTAGAGACTGGACTCATCAGTGGGGTTGTTGGAGTCAGACGGATCAGGAGTCCTTAGCAATAGCGCTAGTCTAATGCAAGAATGCCCACATAGTGCTGGGCCACCACTGTGATTTGCCAAGTGGTTGTTCCATGGGAAGAATCTGGAGTGTCAAAGCTATATGTTATTGGGGTGGGGCAGGGGGCTGTGTTTTGTTTTCTTTTTGTTTGGTAAAGCCAGAACCCTGTAGTCTTCTCTTATGCATGATAGCACATTCAAGGGCTCCATAGGGGTGATTGGATGGCTCAGTGGGTTAAGCGTCTGACTTCGTCTTAGGTCATGATCATGCGGTTCATGAGTTCGAGCCCCGCGTCGGGCTCTGTGCTGATAGCTCAGAGCCTGGAGCCTGCTTCGGATTCTGTGTCTCCCTCTCTCTGCTCCTCCCCGGCTTGCACCCTGTCTCTTTCTCTCAAAAATAAACATTAAAAACATTTTATTTAAAAAAGGGCTCCATTAAATGAAGTGTCACCAAGCGTGTCTCAAACCAAACTGGTTATGGAAGATTTTCATGACCACATACAGGGTTACCAACTGAACTGTGTCCTCCCCAAATGCATATGTTGTGGCCTTAAGCCTAACTACTTCAGAAGATGACTATATTTGGAGATAGGGTCTTCAAAGCAGTCATTACGTTAAATTGGACTCTTAGGGTGGGATCTAATCCAATATGACTTTATAAGAAGAGATTAGGACACAGGCACACATTGAGGGAAGACTATGTGAAGACAGAGGAGAAGGTGACCACCTGCAAGCCAAGGAGAGATGCCTGAGAAGAAACCACAGCCCTGCTGGCACCTCAAAGTCTGACAGACTTCCGGCTTCCAGAACTGTGAGAACATAAATTTCTGTTGTTTAAACTACTGAGTCTGTGGTACTTTGTTATGGCAGCCAGAGCAAACGAACTCGCACGTCTTAAAGATTTATTAGGACAGAACACTACCTTACAGCAAAAATGTCCCTTTAATGATAGAGTATCATGGAGGCACAAAGCCTATGTACTATCTTATCTTTGCATCCCACCCTGTGAGCAACTACTACCAATAATACCATTGATAACTGTGAGCATCATAATTTCTTGTATGATTGTGAGCTGTAAATTTAGAGATACTTCCGCAATTTCTTTTAATTTTACCAAAGGATCACTTGTTTTGTTTTGTTTTCTTTGTTACGAAAGCTAGGAAGAGTAAAAATGTAGAGGTAATGTTTCCATATCTACATTTTTTTACAGTTTATTTATTTTGAGGGAGAGAGAGAGAGAGAGTGCACACGAGTGAGGGGCAGAGAGAGAGAGAGAGAGAGACAGAGACAGAGACAGAGACAGAGACAGAGAGAGAATCCCACACCAGGGCTCGATTCCACACCAGGAGATCATGACTTGAGCCAAAATCAAGAGTCAGATGCTTAACCAACTGAGCCACCAAGTGCCCCTCCATATCTACATTTTGTTTGACCATTTATTTGTTATGTCTACTATGTACCAAGAACTACACTAAATGATAAAAATACGCTAAATGATGAAAAACAAGATAGGTCTCTTGGGTTTTTGAGTTGGGGGAAAGGGAGAGATTAACAAATATTGATACAATTTATTATTCTACTTCAGTTTTGATAAGTCATATAAACAAAAAATAGTGGCAGCTGGACTATAATATTACAGCTTTCACAGAACAAATCCAAGGCATATAAAATAATGGTGCAAATAAAGTTTGCAATCATGGTAAACGGTGATATGTTCAAATCTCTAGTCTATGTAATATGCTTTTTAATATTGAATAAGGCTGATTGGTGATTATCATTCAATGGCACATGTTTATTTACCATTTCTTAATATGATTTGTGCTGAGTGAGATCTAGAAACATTAAACAACAAGAAATACACTTCAATTTAAAATATTTCCCTCTATTATTTTTTGCATAAAATGAAAACAATGGGTCACTATACCTGATTTCATCACTGATATGTGTTTAAAAAAGAAAATATATGTATTATACCAAAACAGACCAGCATGGTTTTTGCTAAACTATCCAATAAAATATTCTCTGTATCCAAAGAAATTCTGGGAATCCACATTCACACATGCATGTTGCACATTTGAATGACAAATGCCATTTCTGACACTAGAATAAAAGGCCAGAATTTCTACCTTTGGCTGATAAAATATTGTAACACTCGGATACTGTTTCAAATGGGCATGCTGATATGTCTTCACCTATGCAAACTAAAAATTATTGTCAAGTTATCTTTTCTCATCTTCTTTGATTCCTTTTCACCTTGATGCCTCAACTCTGTTCACAGTTTAATCAAATAATCCCTGGACTCTCTTCTTATTTGCTCCAGGCTTATTATTGATCTTTTAACAGAATGGTTAAAGCTATTTTTTTCTTTAAAATGATATGAACTTTAGGGGCGCCTGGGTGGCTTAGTAGGTTAAGCGTCTGACTTTCGCTTAGGTCATGATCTTGTGGTTCGTGGGTTTGAGCCCCGCGTTGACTGCCAGCTCAGAGCCTGGAGTCCGTTTCGGAGTCTGTGACTCCCTCTCTCTCTGACCCTCCCCTGCTCACTCTGTCTCTCTCTCTCTCTCCTAGAAATAAATAAAACATTAAAAAATAAATAAAATGATATGAGCTTTCTAGGAGTATTAATACATTATTATGCCTAAGTGATTATTTTAATAATAATAGTAGTTCTTTGTGACTCTAGTGATAATATGAATGGCTAACAATTATTCAGTGTTCACTCTATATAAGGCCCGGTGCTAAAATCTTTATATACCCTCATCAGATATAATCCACCTAACAGCCCTATGAAGTTGATTCCATTAGCCTCCTGTTTTTTCTTTTCTTTTTTTTCTCTTTTTTTTTCTTTTTTCTTTTGGAGGAAATAAATGTTAGGGAGGGTAAGCAATTAGGATTCCAATCCAGATCCCAAGCTCAAACTACCACGATCACTGCTTGATAAAAGAGGAATGAGGACCTCTGTGGCATCTGAAAGAATTGAAGGATGAGAATTCTCATGGGCAAATCCGAAGTTCAGCATTCAAATAACCATCTGCATCAACCATCCAGAAAATACACATTCACCATCTTGCTTTAGAATATGCAATCATACAGATGTTCCTGATATAGGGACATTGAAACAGAACATATTTGTTAAGTTAGGCAGCTTCACATGATGACCATTATGTGTTGCCCACTAACAAAAAAAAAAATTATTTCTGCACATTAAACCACAGCAGTGGTTTAATGTTCAGGTAGAGCAATTCCTTTTGTGAGTACTACGTAAGGGAAACAGCTGGGGTTTGGATGGTTTGTTGGGTGAAAATAACAGCCAGTTGTCTTCAGAAATGCAGGCTGGGCAAAATGATATGGTTAATACAAGAAGACTTTTACAGAGCAGCCCTCGTGAATTCTGCGTGGCAGTCATTAACAGAACAAAATATACCTACGCAAGCTCACAAGCTGTGTCGTAATTAGATTCTACACTCTGAGTCCCTACTAAGTGCCAGGAACCATGCAAGCACTGGCGACGCAGCTAAGTACCAAACAACCCAAGTCCTCGCTCTCGTGTCCAGCTGCTCACATCTCAGCTGAGTGTCTCAGGGGTCACTTGCAGCAGAAACTCAGGGGAAGGGGGTCGCCACTCGGAACGAGCCACTTGGGACAAATCTCTCTCATGATTTATCAGTCTGTAATTGGGAAGAGAATGGGGCAGAGGCCATGTCTTATTCATTATTCTCAGGGCCCAGCCCGCCATCTTTCCCTCTAACAGCCACTGAAGGACCAACGGCAAGAGACCAGCCACAGACTGTGTGAGACACGTGGCCACGGCCACGGAATCGGTTGAAGATGAGGGCAGGGCAGGTCCAGGCTGAGGCTGAGGATGGGGTTCTGGGAAGGTGTTACCATCAAAAGCCAGAAGTCCACGGCTGGATATGGACAGATTTACAACAGAAAATACATTTTAACTAAACTCAGGAGTTCACCTTATTCCAGTTAAACATGAAGAGAGAGGAGGGTAAACGCAGCCCTTGGCCTCCATACAGTTCTTCGGAATCTGATGCTACGCTGAGAAAGACAATGAAGGAAATCCAAATAAAAACGCCTGTGGCCCACTCAACAGGAAGCAGGCAAGGGGTTAGATCACTTCCAAACACGTATTTCAGCTTATTAAAAAAAAGAAAAGAAAAGAAAATAGTAAATTATCCAGTCCTCAGGCGTGTGTGAGAAATTTCCAGCACAGATGTGCCCCTGCTGCTGACAGACCTGGAAAGGCTGTCTTGTCTCTCAACTGCCAAATCCTGGGGTTGGTCACAGGGACCCAGCGCTCAGTCAGAGCCCTCAGTAACTACTAGTTCGGTCTTTGCTTCTTGAGCTGAGGACAGAACAGTGTCAGCTCTGGCCAGCCTGGGAATTCAGAGTCCAGTGCAATGTAATGCCACACAAGACAATGTAATGTTGATTTGCCCTTTCACACTCAGGTGTTATTTCCAACCACTGGCAAAACTACCAGCCCTGATTGCTTCTGGGGTGCCCTGCTGCTAGAAACCTGCCTACTTGGTGATTATAAGGAATTAGTGTTCTTATTTCTGGAAAGGGTGCTTGAAAATAGGGAAGGTCAATTTATGACACCTTCCTTAGAAACACTAAAGAAAAACAAGTGTTGGAAGCAAAGGAAATACTTCGCTGGGAGGGGAGGTTCGGGGAATTGGATTAAATGCAAAATGGNAAAAAAAAAAAAAAAAAAGATTAATCATAGAGTTTTAAACAGAATGTTAAGATTTTTGTGCTAACTTAAGTATTTGATGGCATTTACCTAATTATTCAGCTTCTATGGATACAAAATAGATTTCTTCGCTTTCATTAATCTACTGGAATCCTGAACATTCAGTACTATCAGAAAACTCTGTTTAAACACTCTGACCTGCATGTCAT
Source organism: Crocuta crocuta (assembly GCF_008692635.1). NCBI lineage: Eukaryota > Metazoa > Chordata > Mammalia > Carnivora > Hyaenidae > Crocuta > Crocuta crocuta. Next base: position 3,479,233 of record NW_027527624.1, read on the forward strand.
CAGAATGTGCTAAATGTCACCTACTGGTAACTGCAGCTGCTTTCTCCTGTCCAGCCTGAGGGGGCTACTTTCGGCTTATCCAGGTAAGCCCCTGGGGTTGCTTGGAACACAATTCTTCTCTCTGTGTGTCCGTCCTGTCCTGCCCTGCCCAGCAGGACGGCTGAGGGTGGGCTGAGGCATGGTGGGGGTGAATCTCTAAACGCAGGGTAGCCCACCTCCTTATGCCAACTTGGGGTCTCACTGTTTCTCATTATAATATATGTACTCTTTACTGTTTAGAAATGCAGTCATGGGGCACCTGAGTGGCTCAATAAAGTGGCCAAATTTTGATTTGGGCTCAGGTTATAATCTCATGGTTCATGGGTTGGAGCCTCATGTCGGGCTCTGCGCTGGCAGTGCAGGGCTGCTTAGGATTCTCTCGCTCTGCTCCTCCCCCATTCACACTTCCATGCGCTCTCTCTCTCTCAAAATAAATGAACTTAAAAAAAAAAAGAAATGCAGTTATGGCATAGATTACAAATGGAAGATGCCTCAAAGGATAGTATACATTTGACAGATGGGCATCTTAGGTCCAGACAGGTGGATGGGGAAGCCACATAGTAAGTCACTGTCCACTTCTGCCACTTGTCCAAGAAGAGAGCTGTTTCCGGGCACGTGTGTGCTCTCACTCACTTTAGCTGATGTATTTAAGAGAACACCAACCTGTGATATGTCCAGTTGGTCCCATAAATCTCTGCTGGACTAATCTTCCTAAAGAATAGGTTGATCATATATCCAAGTTTGTTGGTAAAATTTCTATTTTATACCTAATGTCCTGACCTGACCTGAAAATTATCACAATACCCACAGGCTCAAATGAGCCCCAGTGTGGAAGACTAACCACGGTGGTATCCTAATGTCACTTCTCTACTCAAAGTCTTTCAACTCCTTCCCATCCATTGCTAACCCCCAATTTTTCAAACTGGTTTCAAACAATTATTTATTTTTAAGTTGTTTACATTATTTTCCCCCTCAGGCTATGCCAGAGATCTATTTTGCTTTTGCATTTATATTTGTCAAAGCTAATTTAAACACATACATGGGAAGGCAATTTTGAGATGGATCATCCACAAATCAACATGTTAAGTGTGAATGTTTGTGGAGTTAATTTTTCTACTTTGACTAAAGAAACAACAAGCACAAAAGTGGCAGACTTCACATTATTTCAGAGCATAAACACCACTGGCTTTGGTAGCCTACCAACAAGCTAATGAAAGAATTATTGGAACAAATTAAACAGGCTTATTTTTAAGTTTTAAATATATTTTTTTAAATTGCTCAATCTGTTAAGTGAATTCACTTTGCTTCTCTTGGGTCTCAGTCATTATACCTCTAGATTCTGGAACTGGATCAGATGACCTGGAAGGACTTTATTACTTGTAAATTTGATTCTGTGATGATGATGGTTTTTTAAGCAAGTCAACGTGGGAAACAAACTTAAAGAGTGATAGGACAAAAATCAAGCTTCACTTTTCTTGCTGTACTCATAGCCTGAAAAAGGAAGGGAAGTTTTTTTTTTTATCTCCTTCAACACCCCAATTTAAAATAAATTAGGGTGCCTGGGTGGATCAGTTGTTTAAGCATCATACTCTTGATTTCAACTCAGGTCATGGTCTCATGGTTCATGGGTTTGAGCCTTGCGTTGGGCTCTGCACTGACATCATGAAGCCAGTTTGGGATTCTCTCTCTTCCCCTCTCTGCGTCCCTCACCCCATAAATAAATAAACATTAAAAAAGTAAATTAATGAAAGTGAAGAAATCTATTTTCTATCCATAGCAGCTGAATAATTAGGTAAATGCCATCAAATACTTAAGTTACCAAAAAGATCTTAACATTCTGTTTAAAACCCTATGATTAATCTTTTTTTTATGAATGGATTCTTTTTCTCCTGTAAGTGATTATAGCTGATACTCAGTGACCTTAGGATTGAATAGGACCTTTGAGACCCTGTGTTGACTACTTACAAAACACCTCAATGGCTATGGTGATACAGTTGCTCAAAGAATTTTGTAATTATATCATTATATGAACCCACAGTAAAGACATGGCTCTTAAGCTTAAGTTAAATCCATAAAAACCTTAAAATCCATACAAATTAAAAAGTTAAGGCTTAATACAACATATTACTACATATGATATGATATTTTATTATAACTTCAGATTGTGGAGTATTTGTAGTTAGCAAATTCAGAGTGTGGATTTCCATTAAGGAAGAGTGAACTTTCAGGATCTAAGAGAGATATTGGTCCTCACTGGCCTACAGAGGTAAGTAATTCTGTGGAATTCAGAACAATATGCTTCTCTATTCTAGCCTCTATGTAGTTGGTGTAGGTTGCATTGGGTCCCCCCCCCAAAAAATTCATATACTTGAATTCTTAACCCCCAGTACCTCAGAAGGTGCCTGTATTTGCGGATCCCTGAGTCTTCAAAGAGATAATCAATTGAAAACAAGGTCCTAGTATGGGACCCAATCCAGTATGACTGGTGTGCTTATAAGAAGAGGAGATTAGGATACAGGTACCTGGGGGAAGATGATGTGAGGACACAGGAGAAGCTGGCCATCTTTAAGCCAATGAGAGGCCTCAAAAGAAACTAACCTTGGTGATAGCTTGATCTTGGACTCCCAGCTTCCAGAATGGTGAGAAACTACATTGCTTTTGTTTAACCACCCTAGTCTGTGGTACTCTGGTATGATAACTTAACAAACTAACACAAGAGTCAGCTTTTAAAATTTTATTTTAAACGTGGAAGAGTAAAATAAGAATGCAGTGGAAAAAAACTGCAAAAAAATAGTCTGGTGTTAACAAAAAAACATTGAAGTGTAAAATCAATTATTTTAATATTTGGGTGAGAAGAGACAGGCACAATAACTATAAGTGATGGTAAGAATCTTGTGATATCTCTTTTGGAAAGGATCGACCACCATTCTAGTGCAGCGGTTGAACTGTTTTCTTCTTTGAAGAGCATTAAGGATGTGTATGGAATGTTCTGGTAGACTGCTGTGGAATGTCGAAGGCCTGTCCCTCAAACATGGTTGTTCCCACTGTGCGACCCCAGGGCACATCTACTGGGGTGCCTGACCTGCCCCATCACAGTGTCCTTCTACTGGTCAAGGGACGAGTCTGTGGATGCAAGTAATGGAGTGAGATGCAGGAGCAAGGGAAATGTATGCTACAAAAATTATTCTCCTTTTAAATTTCGAAGGTAAATAGTAGAGGCTTTGGAAAAAGGTGGAAGTCATCTAATGAATTTTCCCGTCTGGAGTTGCAATGAAATGTGACAAATCTTGAAACATTGGAATTATAGAAAAAGAGAGAAGGAGAGGGAGGGGGAATATGGAGGCGGAAAAGCCAGCAAGAGGGAAATATGAGGAGTGGAGAATATATAATTGGGCATAACAAGCAATTTCAAACCCCAAATACAATATGAAATTTATGGCAAGATAATCGATGCTTGGATTCGTACAAAGTGACTCAGGTTCCCTCAATCATTTATTTGCTACAGATTTCTTCTTCTTCTTCTTTTTAAATGCAAGGAGAAGATAATAATGCTGTATCCAAGAAGAGGACAAGGTGATTATATGAAATATTGAAGTCAGTTTTATCTAATTCAAACTCATTGTTACATAGACAGCATCTATGAGATCAGAGGTTCAAGGCTCTACTTGTGGTATATTTAGGGGCAAAATGTTGGTCAAATATCTTTAAGTGGCTGGATTCCAAAGTCTGAGCATTGAACTGCTAGAAAGCAGCCAGTCCACAGAGAGCCATCAGGTGTTCACTACGGTTATGTGTACATCGAGGCTCTGAGGACACAGGAAATACTGGATGCTGTCCGGTCTTCAAGGATCTCACTTTCTCTCAAAAAGGGACAAATCAACATGAAGTCCATCTACACATTTTAAAAACTATGATTTCAGATGCAGGTAAGTGCAAAGAAGAAAACATGTGGGGCAGTCTGGTGAAGAACATTCTGGTGGTGCTGCCAGCAGTGCTAATTTAGCCGGTGGGTAGAAGAGGCCGCTCTGGGGAGATATTTAAGCTGAGACCCCAAGGAAGGAGACCAGTGAAACTTGGGGGAGAGGAGGAGCCCGTGCGACTGTTCTGACTGGGGCCACGCTTAGCATGACCAAGGGAGAGACGAACAGCTGCGCATGGTAGTGAATGGGGGTGAAAGTCAGACGTAAGTAGCAGGTGAGACCATAGAGACCCCGCTGGGCCATGTGGAGGAGCATGGATTTTACCCAAATTGGATCCAGTTTTAAGCAGGGACTTGACCTAATCTGGCTATGCTCTATCATGACTCTCATTGCTGGGTCGAAATTGGGCTGTTTGGGGGTAACAATAGGGAGAGGGTGATCCAAAGAAGGGATGAGATGACATCAGAGAGGAGATGGTGAGAAGTACTCAGATTCAAGGTGAATCTTGCAGGTAGAGCCAACTGCACTTGTTGATGACCTGAATGGGGGGTGTGGAAGAAAGTTGGGAACTGGGGAAATCTAATCACATGTGTGGACTTTTGCCTTCTTGACAGCTTCCTTGTTTCCTGTCAAAGTGAAGGACACTCCAATAGGCCAAACCTTGTTAACTTGAAGTCCCCAACATCTGGGACTTCCATGGATAGAAGGGAGATAAATATACTCTTTCAGGAAGTTCAGCACATGCAGTAGAGTATTAGTATTCATGCTGGCAAACTAGCTCCCTACAGAAACATGGAAAGAGGTTATTAGGTTGACCATTTGGGCTTAGAATCTTCTCCATTGTTAAATAGATACAATAAGGGATATCTTTGGAGAATACAGCCAAAAATAGATCACTCCCTCCCACCTTGATCCACACAAACCCCAACCCCTCCTTCAATGACTATTTGTAGTGCTGGAAAAGAATATTTAAAAACTCTGACTTGTTTATTTTCCTAGATAGCATGGGATTCTATCTATTAATACATAAAAACCTACACAGAAGAAAATTCTTTACGATAGAAATAGCATGTCGTATATTTTCTTATCAAAATGAAAGCTACACTTTTGGCTCATGATATTCTTTATTATATGCCATTAACAATTAGCTTTCCATTAAAAGTTGGTTATATATGTGGCTTGCTCTGTAGTCCTTTCAAGCATAGTCATCCCATGGCCTTAACCTTTAACAAACAACTATCCTTTCTTCTAGCAACTAGCAATGGCTCAAATTCCTTATGATGGTTAGCTTACAGCCTAGCTAGGTTATAGTACTCAGGTATTGCTGTGAGAGTATTCTGTAGATGTGGTTAACATAGATGGACCTTATCCAAACAGTTGAAGGTCTAAGAGAGCAAAGCAATGGGGTTTCCCATAAAAGAAAAAGTGGTACATCAACATCTGTCTGAATTAGCAGCCTGTCGGCCTGCCTTATGGGGTTTAGACTTGCCAAACCCTACAATTCTATAGGCCAATTCCTTAAAATAAATTGCTCTTCTCCTTTCTGTCTCTTTTTCTCTTTTACACACACACACACACACGTGCACACACACACATCTTTTGGTTATGTGCGTATACAAACAGAGTCCCACTGGTTCTATTTCTCTGGAGAACTGTGGCTGATACATCCTTGAAAACAGCTGCTTGTACGTGCACCTTCTGATGAGGCCAACTTGACCAAACTGGAGGTTTGGAGGCAGGACCCACTGAAGAGATTGGCCTCAGGACCTTCATAAAATTCTGCAACACCCAGAACACGGTTCCTTCAAATACAGTGGCCCACAGAAAGCAGAGTACGTTTAGATAAGGCCTCACCAGTCTGCCTTCAGCACTTACTACTTACTGGTAAGTACACTTCACATTCCCGGCCCACAAAATAAGAATAAAATTATCTGCATCTTCAGTTTGTCGTGAATACTAAGTGAAATGATGACGCCATGTTCCTTGCCTGTAGAGAGCTCAATCAATATTAGTTTCCACTTTCTTCCCATTCATTTTTTAAATATTTGTTTATTTTTGAGAGAGAGAAAAAGAGAGTGCACTCAGGGGAGAGGCGGGGATAGAGGATCTGAAGTGGACTCTGTGACTACAGTAGGGAGCCCGATGCGTGTCTCGAACTCGTGAACCCTGAGATCACGACCTGAGCAGAAGTCAGACGCTGAACCAACTGAGCCACCCAGGCACACCCCCGAAACTCATTTTTTTTAGGGTTGGTTTGCCCCGTTCAGGAATTCTCTGCGCTGATTAGGCCTGTCATTTGTTGAATAGAAATTTATTTCTGTCTTTCATTTCTGATTTATGAAGACAGAGCACGCAATCTGTGTAGCTTTTCCTTCAGTAACACTGTACTCAACTCTGATCTTTTTGGGTCGTGTCTCTCTTCATCTGTAATTGAGAAGAAAGATGAATCCTAGGATAAGATGCCTATCACAGAAAGGTATGGATTCCTATCATCCACCAGCTACCAACGTTTGCACAGCTCATGCCATAGTGAAAAAAAAAAAATCTTCTTTTGCTCTTTTTCCTCCCAGCTTTATGGAGATGTAATTGACATGTAACACTGTTTATGTTTAAGTTGTACAATGTGTTGATTTGATACACTGCTATATTGCAAAATGATTACCACCACAGCGTTAGCTAACATCTGCAACTCATCACATAATTGCCCTTTCTTTTTGCGATGAGAACATTTAAGGGCTATTCTCTGAGCAACTTTCAAGTACACAATACAGTATTATTACCTATATAATATGCTATATATTACATCCCCAGAACTTACTCATTTTATAACTGCAAGTTTGTACACTTTGATCAACCTCTCTCCATTTCCCTCACCCCTCAGTCCTTAGTAACCAACAGTGTCATCTTAGATTACACATATAAGTGATATCATATAGTGTTTGTTTTTCTCTGACTGACTTGTTTCACTTAGTGTAATAAATACATTTATGGTCCATCCACATTGTTGTAAATAGTTAGATGTCCTTTCTCATGGCTGAATTAAATTCCATCATATATGTTTACCACATCTTTACCTATTTATCTACCAATCGATTCTTAGGTAGTTTCTGTATCTTAGCTGCTATGAAAAATGCTTCAATGAATATGAAGTGTAGATATTTCTTTGGGATCTTATTTTCTTCCTCTTTTCTCTCTCTCTCTCTCTCTCTCTCTCTTTCATTCTTTCTTTCTTGACATATACCCAGAGGTGAGATTGTGGATCATATGGTAGGGTAGTTCTATTTTAATTTTGTGAGTAAACTTCAGGTGTTTTGCCCATTTAAAATCATATTATATTTTAGCTACTGAATTGTAAAAGTTCTTTATATACTTTGGATATTAACCTCTTATCGGATCTATGATTTCCAAATATTTTCTTCCATTCAGTAGGTTGCCTTTTCATTTTATTGATTGTTTCCTCTGCAGGGCAGAAGCTGTTAAATTTAATGTAATCCTACTTGTTGTTTATTGGGCTTTTTTGCATTTCTCTTAATATTCATTATGATGGCACCTCCCTCACAACCAATATACTCTGTTTAATTGTGTGTTCATCCCCCTATTTAAATGAAGGTACAAAAATGAATAAGGTGTTATTGAAATGTTTTTTTCTTCCTCAGTGCCAGAATGAACCCTTCCCCAAATCTTTGTTTCCCAATGGACTCAAAAAGAATCTTTTTTAAAGTATTTTTTTATTTTAATGTTTATTTATATTTGAGAGAGACAGAGACAGAGCACAAGCAGGGGAGGGGCAGAGAGCAAGGGAGACACAGAATCTGAAGGAGGCTACAGGCTCTGAGCTGTCAGCACAGAGCCCGGCATGGGGCTCAAACCCATGACCTGCAAGATCATGATCTGAGCCAAAGTCGGATGCTTAGACTGAGCCACCCAGGCACCCCTCAAAAAGAATCTTTCTCAAAGTTTGTTGTATAATGGTTAGTAATTAAACAAAACACAATAAAAGAAAAAAAATCAGAGGACTTTATGACAGTACATGACTTTAATTGCTGAGAGTGATATTTGGAAGGAAATATCTTGCCCTGGTTAAAGCTGGTCAACTTTCTCATGACCTGCCAATAGAACCCCAAGAGGGTATGTTTCTCCAAGAGAATGGAACAGACCTTCCAGAGACCTGTTGCTAATCTGTGCAGTGCTATATGATGATGCACTGAACACTTTTCCTCAAGCCTTTTAGACACTCTCAGCATTGTGACCTTCTCACCCAACCCAAGAGGGTATGGGGAGGTGTCTGAAAGATCTTTATTGTAGTTCCATTGGCAATCAGATACAGGCGTACATTCTTCCTTGATCCGCCTAGGCCACAATAGTTACTCCTTTTCCCGTCTTCCCACAGAGCTTTGGAGTGAACCACGGCTCACACTGTACCGTGCATTGCACCTACGACATCGTGCTGATATTGTGTATTTACACTTCTGTCTCTTCGGTCACATGGGATGCTGTGCTGGGCAGAGTGCCTTCAACTGCCTGGCCAGTGCTGAGCATGTGTCGTCCATTCACTGCTTATCTTATGAATGAGTCTTACCTATGAGTGATTATCAGTTAGTAGAAAAGGTGTGATCATTTGCAATGATTTTGTCAAAATGGACTGACTCAGTGAACCACGTTGCGCCACAAAGGCCTGTGGGTCATGACATCTAATTTTCAGTCTAGCCCAGAATCCTCACGTGCAGAAAGGGAGCTTCATCTCCCCTGAAGGTTGGCCTGGTAGAGCTAAAGCTCCAGCATGACCAGTTCAATCATGTTCTTTCACAAGAGAGGGCATCTGCTAGCCCTTCATGATTCTACCATTTGCTCAACTTGTTGTCTTGTTGTTTTTGTTTCAATTCAAAAAGTACTTTAACTTAATTTTTTGAGCAGGTAACAAACTCACATACACCATACATGCAAGAAAACCAAGATACACAGTGAAAAGCTTCTTCCAACTCCAACTCCTGTCTGCTTAGCACACTGCTCCCGGCGAACCCCCTGTTACTAGGTTTTGCGAATCTAAATATTTTTTTTACATATGCATATTTGCATACAAATTCTTATTCCCCCCCTTTTAAAAAAAACATAGTATGTAGTCATTAAAAGGTTAATTCATCAGTGTGGAAGGAAGTGGAGAAAACCATAAGATTCATAAATGGAAGAGATTAAATTAATCCAAAGGAAAAGGGGAACTGGAAGAAAAGAAAAGCATTAAATGCTTAAGTGGTTTTTGTTTGCTTCTCCATCATCCTTGAGCAAAGGAAGAGACTCCGCTCCACAGTGTGAAGGACACTGGCAAGCCCCGTGGGCAGTCTGTGTGCTGCAAGACACACGTTTTGGTCATCAGTCTTTACAAATAAGAAGCTTAGAGGCTGCCAGGAAAAGAACATGGAGAACAGCAGCAGGCTGAGTGGTTTGCTATAGCTTGTGGTCAGAAGAATTACGTGAAATGGCACCAGTGCTCTTGATACAATAGCCATCTTGTTTTATTCTCCATCTCAGAGTACAGTGTGTGTGTGTGTGTGTGTGTGTGTGTGTGTGTGTGTATTGCTATCTCTTTCTGTCATCTGGGCTGTATTAATGGAGAAATGGGGGAGGAACCGCAGCAATTATCTGGAAAATTAAGTGGAAAAATCCAAATTACTCTCCCCCGGAAGGTCCAGGCAAATCTAAAAGCCAGTATTTCCTATGACTGAGACTACTTCAACTTTCAGAACATAAAATCGCTTTTAGGGGCATAAAGTTACATTTTTAAAAGCGCAGGCATCACAAATTTCTTGCTAAATTGTAGACTTTTCTTACGATGTTTTAATCGCTTTTATTGAAACCTGTATCGGTTCAGTTAATATCAATTTTAGATCAAGGCTGCAATGCTGCACATATTGAACAAGATATGTCCCCATGAACCTATTTGAACTGCCATTTGCAATGTTCAGTGCCAAGCAGAACAGCCTCCTGTGGTTGTACCCTGCCAGACATTGGGCCAGGGGTCCGCCACTCAGCGAGGCACGGCCTAGGGAGTAAGGCCACGCCAGTCCTGAAGAAGGGGAGCCCATCTCTAGCTGGCCGCCGAAAGTAGTGTCTTCTTGTAACTCTCACAAAGTTCGCATGTTCTAGCTCAGCCCTGGAGCCAGCCACCTTCAAACCACTGGCCATCAACATCAATGTTTATATGGGAGCCCGCACATCAGATTCACTCGGGAGAGCCCTGCATCATACCTGTTGACTCGGGTTCATTATTACTAATGCTGCTTTCACTCTTACGAGATTTGGGGACTGGATGACCTATTATATTGTCACCCTAGTCTTGCATGCTCTGTCCTGTTTTCATAGCAAGGAGATTCATTTACAGGGAAAAACTGGATCCCTTTCCAAGCTACACTCATGGTAACACATAGGATGGTCTGTTAGCTAGACCATCCTATGTCTAGCTAGTTAGAAAGAAATATTTCTTTCTAAAACTCACTTTGTAGTTCAGATAACCTACACATAATTGTGTTTTCTTAAACCAGCCAAAAAAGGGTTCTATTTCATGATGGTTGTGATAACTGTGCTCTTCCCTGGGCTACCATGAATAGGCATGAAAATCAAAAGTCTGTGAGGGTGAAACCACCACTTTGCAGTATATCTCTCTGAAGCTCCCACCAATCAGTTCTAGATCTTGTGACACATTCGCAAATCCATTCCGTGCTGCCTCGTCCATGATCCATTTCGGCATTGACTTGGCCAACTTGATCGGCACCTCAGGCAGTCGATGGAATTCCTTAATCCTCTCTGGTCTGGCACAGTGTGTCCTAGTGAAGCCCGGACTGTACCAGTGGGTGGGAAAAATATTTACTGCCGAGGTGCTAAGAGCTTTAGCTGCTTCTCTCACATTTGCAAACCGTATAGGAAGTGGATGTCATGGTAGAGTGTAAAGTCCAACCACCTTGATGCCTTTCTCTTACACAATTACTTGTGTCTCTATCTAGGACCCTTTGCTTTGATCTGGCAGTTTGGGTCAGGAGCTGTGCAGATTCTAAAGAGACAAACTAGCAAAGCAGGGAGTGGCAAACTTTCTCTGTAAAGAGAGGGACTATAAATAAACCAGGCTTCACATGCCAAACAGTTTCTGTTGTAAGTACTCAAGTCTGCACTGTAGTGCAAAAGCGGCTCTACATGATGTGCAAACAGATGAGTGTGGCTGTGTTCCAATAAAACTTTATTTACCAAAGGAGCTGGCAGGCTGGCTTTGGCCTGTGGGTCATAATTTGCTGATGCCTACAGTTAGAGAGCTTACCTGCCCTCTGGTTTTCCCAGTTGGCTATTTATTCGAAAATGTGCCTTTACCTTCATTATGACTCATAGCAAAGTTCCCACTTTATCTTTCCTTATTGAACAAGACAGTCTTTGTTTCTATAGCAGAAAACCATTCAGAGAGTTTTTTCAGGATTAACTTTGGGAATTTTACTACACCTCAAAAATCACTTATAATTTGGGGCACCTGGGTGGCTCAGTTGGTTAAGCTTCCGACTTCAGCTCAGATCATGATCTCACAGTTCGTGGGTTTGAGCTCTGAGTCAGGCTCTGTGCTGACAGCTCAGAGCCTGGAGTCTGTTTCAGATTCTGTGTCTCCTTCTGTCTCTGCCCCTCCTCTGCTCATATTCTCTCTCTCTCTCTTTCTCCCTATCTCTCAAAATAAATAAACATTAAAAAATTAAAAAAAGAGTTACTTATAATTTAACAATTTATTCCCCATGCCATCTATCACAGGGAGGATGTATGGCACTAAAACATTACAATGGATACAGTGTATCAATACAATAGCTTAACTTCAAATGGCATACTGCTTTAGTAAAAAAAGATGCTCACTGAGTAAGTTGCGAAAGGATAACACACTGTAAGGTCATAAACTGAAAAAAAAAGATGATAGATTATTATGAAAACTTGACAGCTTTGGACCTGCTATTATTTTAGTTTTAAGATGTGGGTCACTTTTCTCTTCATCTGTTATATTTATGGTAGGAATTTGATGAGCATTACTTTGAAATCAATGAAATATTCATGTCCATTTGGATCTCTGAATATCAAGCAAAATTATCAAGAAGACATGTGCTTACCTCCTTCTAACTTAAAACCAAAATAGTATTTTCCCCCAGCCTCTCCACTTAGAAAATAAAGAAAAATGGAATTATCTGTATTCACCACTTAAAAAAAATGCAAGAACAAAACCTTGAGCTGATTTTAATGATCAAACACACTTTTTTTTCTTTGCAGATAATTCTTGTGACTTAGTCCTTAAGGAAAGCACATTTTGTTCACACTAGCAATGCTTCAATTGTTCACCATATAAAAAGGTACCTGGGTGCTGAGAGTGATATCTGGCCCTTAGGCATATCTTCATTAGAATTCTGTACAGTTTAAGGCTTGCAGACTGTGTCAGATCTTGATAAATTCTGTTAGGCTTCCAAAACTGATATGCACTTAAAATCCTGGTGTGAAACACTAAGTCAACATTTGACTATCTCTCTCTGAACTGCAAACAATTACATATTTAGAAAAATGTTAGTGAAATGATAAGAAGGAAGTCTTTCTAGTTCTGTGTGTTACTACCTATTATTCTACCTGACTCCCCATCTTTTTCAGACCTCTTTTACCCTCTCGGGTCAGAGCCATGAATTCTCGAGGCCCTGAGCTCAATCCTTGGAGGAGGAAGAGAAGAATACAGAAAAACAAAACACCCAAACAAAACCCAGGCTGGGCAAGGGGTGTAGCCAATGAAGGAAGAGGAACAAGAGAATGACACTTAAGGTTTCCTCCAGCAAACTGTGTATCAGCCTAAGCTGCAACTTAAAATGTCTTTTAAAGTTTCACAGAGCAATTCATGATAAGGCACGGCACTAACAAATGAAGTTAAAAAAAAGTTTTAAAATATTTCCCACAGGATATGCGCCCTGCTTGCGCTCTCTGGCCTGTACTGAAGCCAAATTTCTATCTATAGAGGAAGGACCTTTTGTGTTGGTTTTTTTTACCCACTCTCCCCTCTTACATTATTATTAGGTTGCAAACAATAGCTTTTTTGTTACAAAGCAGGAATAATGGAGCCTAAAATCAGCACACAATTGTGTGATCATTGGTTAGCCTTGTATCCCAAAGTTGGTAAGAAAAAAGAAATCTATCTAGTATTCACAAAACCAGTCGTCCAACTCACAACAAAAGATAAGGGAAGGCCTGAGAATCTGTGAGCAAAACTCTTCACTACCCCATTTATAAGGTGCTGGCAAGGTTTTCCACAAGGGCTTGCCAATTTTAAAATGCTTTTTCTTGCTTTATGTACCCATCTTTAGTAAAGGGAGATATTATCAGTTCTGGTCACTCATTCATTGTTCTGAATATGGAAGTAGTGATAAGAATAACAACTTAGAAAACGCTGATAGCCATAAAAGAAAGCATGTGGCAAGCATCTTCCTTTCTTTAAGATCTTCTGAATTTTCTATCACCTCTGAAGATGTCTACCTGTTATTTCGCATCTCAGCCAGGAGATGTCACTGTAGTTGAATTAAATAATTAAGAGCAATTGAGCTATTCTGGAAACCGTCTTGAGTGTTCAAAACTTTCCGTGGAATTGTCACAAATAAGTAGAAAGGCATTCTGGAGTAAAAGTAGGCTTTGTATACTCAATTTTGCTTTTACCTAATAGATACAACATTTGTCTACACTCCAGATAAGAAAGAATGCTTATCCCTCCTTCCTTGCCAAAATGCACATAAAGTAGAACAAAATAGCATCATTAATTTAATGATTTATTCATCTGAGTGAGCAAAAGTTTTAGTAGACAGAGGCTCAGAGAACTTTGTCTCCACTTATTGCAGAAATAGAGAAAACAATCCTAAAATTAGTGTGGAACCACAAGAGACCTCAAACAGCCAAAGCAATTCTGAGAAAGAACAAAACTGGAGACATCATAGTTCTTGATTTCAAACTACTACACAAAAAAAGCTGTAGTAATCAAAAAGTTATGACATTGTCATAAAAATAGATACATAGGCATGCCTAGGTGGCTCAGTTGGTTAAGCATCCAACTCTTGATTTTGGCTCAGGTCCTGATCTCACAGTTCATGGCATTGAGCCCTGAGTTGGGTTCTGTGCTGACAGTAAGGAGCCTGCTTGGGATTCTCTCTCTTTCTGTCTCTCTCTGTCTCTCTCTCTGTCCCTCCCCTGTTTATGCACATGCATGTTCTCTATCTCCCTCTCTCTTAAAATAAATAAATAAACTTAAAAAAAAAAAAAACCCAGACATATAGACCAAAAGAACAGAATGGAAGGCTCAGAAATAAATGCCTGCATTTATGGTCAATTAATATTTGACCAGGGTGCTAAGAATATTCAGTGACGAAAGGATAGTTTCTTCAACAAATGGTGTTGGGAAAACTGGATAATCACATGCAGAAAAACAAAACTGGACCTCCACCTTACACCACTCATAATAATGAACTAAAGATGGACTAAAACTTGAATTTAAGAGCTGAAACCATAATACAGTAGAACATAAGAAGTAATCTCCTTGACAATGATCTTGGCAATGAATTGTTGGGTCTGACAGCAAAAGCAAAGACAAAGGAAAAATAAACAAGTGGAACTACATCAAACTAAAATCCTTCTGCACAGCAAAGGAAACCATTACGAAACAAAAAGGCATCCTATGGATTTGCAAAACACGTATCCGATACAGGGCTAATCTCCAAAATATATAAGGAACTCAGACAACTCAATAAATAGCAAGAACGAAATAACCCAATTAAAAAAACGGGCAAAGGACCTGAGTAGACATTTTCCCAAAGAAAACATACAAATGTCTAACAGGTATATGAAAAGGAGCTCACATCATCACTAATCAGCGGGGTGATGTAAATCAAAACCGCAATGAAATGCCATCCCACACCTGTTAGAAAGGCAGTCATCAACAAGACAAGAGAGAACATGTGTTGGCGAGGATGCTGATGGGAATATAATTGGCACAGCTATGGTGAGAGTATGGAGGTTCCTCGAGAAATTAAAGAGTTCCCAGATGATCCAGCCACCCCATTCCAGGTGCCGGCGGACAAGCCAGCCAGCTCGGTTTCTCGTCATTACAGTCCATCCTTGGAAAGGGGGGCCAGTGCCCCACTTATGTCCATACTGCATGCAGGAAAACATTTGAGAGTTGAATGTCTGAAAGTCAAACTACAGAATTCTTGTTCTTTCATGAGGGGTGTAAGAAAGGAATACTTTCTTCTTTTATTTCAGTTTTAGTGAGGTATCCCTGACCAACACATGGCTCTCTTGGTGTGGAATGCATACAAACCAAATCAAACTGAAAGAAAAAGCAGAGTGAAAATGTCCCAGTCACTGCTTCCTTTCAACCAGAAGGGACTTGATGAGCATCCTGTCATCATGGGGTCAAGGACTGTTTGCTTGACAGTTAAGCCATATCTCTGTTATTTTTTCTACCTATATGAATATATAAAATTAAGTGCAATCTTGCCATTTATTATTATCATATCATAATGGTTAACTTTCAGTGAAGTTCCAGGTGGCAAATGATTCTCTCTTTAATCATTTACCAAAATTACTTATTGTTCTTACAAAGTAGGTACAACTGGATTTTTTCATGGGACACTCTTTGGGATCATGTTGTGCATTAACTCCACTAGATCCACTCTGGAACCTTCTGTATCCTGCTCTGTACCCAGAAGCCAGACTCTTAATGGTTATATCTATACAACAATGCTCTTTTGCTCTATGGCTTCTAGTTGGAAATGACCAAAGACAGTCCAGCAGAAACAGAGAGGGAAAGAGAAGGGAGAGGTTGGGGCACCTGGGTGGCTCAGTCCGTTGAGTGTCCGACTTTGGCTCAGGTCATGATCTTGTGGTTCATGAGTTTGAGCCTCACATCAGGCTCCATGCTGACAGCTCAGAGCCTGGAGCCTGCTTCAAATTCTGTCTCTCTCTCTCTCTCTGCCCCTCCTCCATTCACATTCTATCTCTCCATCTCTCTCAAAGATAAATAAACATTAAAATCAAAGAAAAAAAAAGAGAAGGGAGAGGTCATGGAATTTCCTGCCATCTTCCCAGTCAGCCATTCCCCAACAAACAATGGTTTCTCCTTCAGACACAACTACTGCTCTCTCTCATGCCTGGCAAGTTCCCTAGGATTACGGCTACCTCTGCCCTGTCAGGCCCAGAAGCTAGTCTGGGGGTACTATCCAACTTTCTTAGGGTCCCTTTTAACCATTTCTCTAGTAAATTTCTCTCCAAGTACCTTGTTTGAATGTTCTATACATACACATCATTTCTGGACCCTAGGTGGCACCTGAAGCATGATATATGTATCCGTAAAAGATGTGATGGTTATCATGTAGATACACGACAAGGCATAAGTCCCATGTGGATGCCTTATACTGGGAATAAAATCATGTTTATTTGGATTATCGAAACCAAGTTCTTTGTGGGAGAAGAAAACGCTTAAAGATAACAGTACATTTGAAACAAAGAACCCCAGAGCTAAACTTCTAGATACAACACAAGCTTATTTTAAATCTTGAGTCCTGTTGCTAGCATTCAGTATACCTTGTTATTGAGTGCCTACTAAGAGTCTGATGCTGTGCTCAGCATTGTAACATAATTACATATTTTATTTTCTTTTATTTTCTTTTAAGTTTATTTATTTTTGAGAGACGGGGGGAGGGGGGAGGGGCAGAGAGAGAGGGAGAGAGAGAATTGCAGCAGGCTCCACACTGTCAGCCCAGAGCCCCATGCAGGGCTCAATCTCATGACCTGTGAAGAATGTTTCAGGTAAAGGGACTGAGATCTGAAGAAGATGGTTGGGGTCCAAGGAGGCGGAGGCTTGGGCCGAATTATAAAGGCTTATAGGTGCTGCCACAAATTTTATATTTATATTTCCAGGCATCACTTCCAGGTTTCTCTTCTCTCTTCTAACACCCCTTCTCTTCTCTTGTTTTCCCTTCCATGTGTTACTTTTTAGCAATGTCATATGATTAGTGGACATTACAGGTCAACATCCTCATTTAGCAAAAATGTATTAGTTACCAATTCTATGTCAAATCCTGGGCTATGCCCTATGGATTAAAATATAAATAGCAAGTGTAGTGGGTTGAAGTGTGTTTCCCCATAATGTGTGTCTGTCTACCCACAACTTCAGGATGTGACCTTATATGGAAATAGTGTTTTGGCAAATGTAATTAAGACAGATGAGGTCATCCTGAATTATGTTAGGACCTCAATCTCATAACCAATGCCCTAATAAGAAAGAGAGAGGACCCCTCTGGGGGCATGTGAAGATGACCATGTGGAGACAGAGGTATTGGCCACGACGATGTGTCTAAAAGTCTAGGAACTCCAGGAATTGCCTGGGGTCACCAGAAGCTCAGAAGAGGTGAAGGATTCCATCCTACAGCCATCAGAGGAAGGCTGGCCTTGCTGACACCCTGATTTCAATTTTAGTCTCCAGAACTGTGAGACAGCACATTTCTATTGCTGTAAACCATCTAGTTTGTGGTGATTTGTTGCACAGCCTAAGAAACTAATAGACGATGCCTTTCTCTTCCATACCTTTCTTTTTTTTTTCTTCAAGCTTATTTATTTTGAGGGGTGGGGAGAGAGAGAGACAAGCAGGGGAGGGGCAGAGTAAAAGAGAGAATTCCAAGCAGATTCTGCACTGTCAGCAAGGAGCCTGATATGGAGCTCATTCTCATGAATGGTGAGATCATGATCTGAGCCAAAATCAAGAGTTGGACGCTTAACTGACTGAGCCACCCAGGCGCCCCATGACCTTTTTTCTAAATAAAGTCACATTCATAGGTTCTGAGGGTTAGAATGTGAACATATCTTTTGGGCAGGCCACCATTCCACCCACTGCACTTATGTCTGAATTCATCTATACCTGGAAGTTCCTTATGCGTAATATGCATTTGGTAACTAAACTTTTGATTATTAAATTAAACTAAGTTAAACTTTTGGACACTTAGCTTAAGAGTATCTACAAACAAATCTAGTTCACTGTTTACTAATCATATCAAACTCTTGCTAAACCACAAACTCCATCTGAGTGTCTGATTACATTTCTGCCAACTGACTTTACTTAATACTGAATGACCGCCCCAGTACCAAAGAGGCAGGTGGCAGTGTAAGTGTATCATGGACTAACAAAGCCCTAAACACTGTGGTGGCATTTAAAGAATGCAACAGTTTGACAGGAAACATAAGGATGACCTAAGAAAATGGGGAGTATCAGAAAATATGATCAAGAATAACACTCAGAAACTTTGTAAGATCTAGGCAGGTGAAAGAATTAGTTTAAGCTCCAGTTCCACTTATTGCTTGTCCAGTCATGACAAATTCTGTAATAGTTCACTTTTATTTTGTTTATTAAAGGGAAGGAAGGAAGGAAGGAAGGAAGGAAGGAAGGAAGGAAGGAAGAGAGGGAAGGCAGGCAGGCAGAGAGGCAGGCAGGGAGGGAGGGAGGAAGGGAAGGGGGGAAGGGAGGGAGGCAGGGAAGGAGAGAGGGAAGGAAGAAAAGAGAGAAAAAGAGGCCAGAAGGGAGGGAGGGAGGAAACAAAAATCCACAAAATATCTCTAATGCCATCTACTTTTAACTTCGCAGTATTGCAATGATCACTGAGAATTCACCTTCACCTATGGAAGCATCTATCAAAAAGCCTTGAAGTTGTGAGGACTCTATATTTAGTAGCTCTTGCAGTAGGAGAAGATGAGTTTTAGAAAGTCTGATCTCAAGCAGACTTTTGCATGCGGCTTTCTTCTGCCCATGGACTCCCTTTATAATGACAGTCTAGCCCAATTAATCAGATACATGGAGTAATTCCAATACTGAATACTGTTTTTATATTTTCTGTTTATCATGAAAATTAAGACATGCCGTTGTGTTACAGATGCCACCCAGAGCCACATGCCGCTACAGACAAAGATGGCGATTTCATAATGTTGCAAAGTTACAGCAAACAGGCCACAATATATACCAGATGCAGCTGAACTGAGATGTGGCTTAAAAGGATTTAATCGAAAATGTTTCGAATCTACTTTGCTCAAGAATTATCACTGGGACAGTATGCTTTGATATGGTAATGCAACCAGCTGCTAAGTTCATCTCCATTTCCAACACAGTAATCCACATTGCTTTTCATCTTCTTTCCATCAGGCACTTCTAATGTTAGGAGGCTCAAGATTCCAGGTAAGAGGCTCACTTCTTTCCTCTAACTGGGAGTAAGGGGCGACTGGTTTATATGCTTGGAAGCACAGAAAAGAGGAAGGCACCATTCTCAACTACTGCTTCTCTTCTGTGTATAAAACATTCCAAAGTAGCTGGTCTGACGTTATAACCAACTGAAAGGAGAGGGGACCAGGTTGCTGCAAGAAGACAGCCCCACACCCTGAGACGTCCAGAGTGGGGTATGGGTGTGTGCGCCATGCACAGGGACATGTGCATGGCTGTGGGATTCTCCCTGTGCTGCAGAAGGCACAGCGGTTTAGTGAGAGCAGTGCAGAGCCCCCAAATATCTGTATGCATGTGGTGACGGGAAGTTACAAAGGCCAAGTGGCAATATTGATTGACTGACTGATTGATTATTCTTTAAGTAGGATTCAGAACCAGTGGGGAGCCCAATGTGGGACCTGAACTCATGATCCTGAGATCAAGACCTGAGCCGATATCAAGAGTCAGAATCTTAACTGATGGAGCCACCCAGGTGCCCCCAAGGGGTGATTCTTTTAAATCTCATAATTAAAAGCTGTTTTTTATCTTGAAATGTGGATACTTGCATAGACCCTTGGGCTGGTAAGACAGAAGTTTGCTTCATTATACCCAAGATGATCTCAAGGACTTGATTCTTGGAAATAGGTACACATAACCCTCAGACCCTCCGATGTATGAAGGAACAAAAGAAAAGGAATATAAAAACACAAAACAAGATGATGGAGGTGTACACACACACACACACACACACACACATACACACATACATACATATATGTAGACACATATGCTACATTTATGCTTGAATATATATATAAATATCTTCTCAATTACAAATGGCAGCATAATATATATGCCAATAAAAAACCCATCTTGTGTGTTTATAAGCCCAGTATCCTTCAGGATTTCTGTCTGATAATAATGGGTCCAAATCCTTAATTTTAAAATGTAACAAACATACCTTCATGTACTTGATGTTAAAATCGTGAAAATTTAACCAGGATAATCTACTTTTCTTCTTTAATGAGGAATCCGAGACTCACAGAAGTTACCTGACCTGCCCAGGTTTCCAGTGAGAGTGGGGACCAAATCACCCTACCACCCTCAGTTCTTTCTGACATGTCCACACAGCATGACACTGTGACAGTCTGTAAGGTAACCTTTACCAATGACAGCGACTTCTGTAGGAGGTGGAGAATGTTCCAGCTGGAACTGCTCTCGTGAAGAAACAGTCACTTCTGTGGTAAACAAGCTAAATGTTTTAGGGTCACTGTGCTGGAACCCAGTGCCCATCTGCCTGTAAGACACTCTCAGAATGAATTCAACACGCCTCACGTTGCTGTTTACCTCAGCCACTGTCAAAAGTCCAAGCTTCCTGTGAAATCTGATAGAGCCTTTGTTCTCATTGGTATAAATCCTGTCTCATGACCCAGAACTTCACTCTGCCTTTCCCCGCTACATCTTCCCATTATGACCCCTGGCGCTCTCAGTTCCCAATCCAGCACTGCTCTCTTGGCCTCCATGCATTACCCGAGACCTGATCCCTGAGCACACGCCTTCCTCTGTTGTCCTGTCCGACAAGCAGTGAATTTTCCTTAGGGTCCCTGAACCTCAGGGCTTGGAGTTGGGGTCGGTGCCCTCTCTGATCTTGCCACTCCTCTTCTCTTACCCACTTGTTACAATGTCACACCCCTCTGAGACTCGTACCAACTAGTTACACCACCATCATCATTGTCATGTTGGCTGTCTCCCTCACGAATGACTCACAACAGTCATGTTTGGACACTTCTGCATCCAGTACTCTTGGCTTTCAGCTCCTTGACCTTCCCTCCAATCGCCTTTTCTTCTGCTTTACCTTAGTCATCTCCTTCCAACATCACACCCAGGACCTGTTCATCTCTGGAAGCTGCATCACCTCTTGGTTCTCTACCATCCCTCATAAACCTTCTAGCTCACGTGCTGGAAATGATCATAGTTCTGTGATTCTAATTCCTCATCTTTCCTGATACTCCCATTTACTAACTCCACTATTTTGTCACTCTTCCTCAGCCACCTTCTATTTTCACTTCCTCTTTCGCTCAGCCTAGATTTCCTGGGCCACCATCATTGTTCCGCTCATGCAAAAACCTTTACTCTTGCTTCTGCTGCTGTGTTCACCTGTCAAAACCCCAAATCTCACTGTTCCAACTCTCTGCTTGCGTCCTACGTAATTTGTGTTGCTGGAGAAAGTCATACAGCAGCTTGTTTCACTGGAAATTTATGATTGCCAATGTCAAGGCAAATCCACATATTGCCTGGTAAGCCTGCTACATTTCCTTCCTACATTCACATTTCCACGTTATGTATCCTTTCTTCTCAGACATCTCCCATGGCCACCTCTCCAAGCCCAGCCTCTCTTAGACTGGAGGAAATACCCCTTATCTTTTCACAGGTAAATGACTTCACTTTGCCTGTAGATCTCATCCTTCCTTCCTTCCCCAAGAATTTTACTTCTGTGATCATCCTAGTTTCTCTTGGGTTACCAATCTCTCCATTTCAACTCCTATCAGCATGAAATATAAACTCGTCTCTCCACTTAAAGGAAAGGTTCTCCTTCAACTCCACAGACTTCTTCAGCATCTGCCTCATTTTATATTTTCCTTCATGGTGATACCTGTCAAGGGATAGTCTGCATACATGGTCTCTACATCTTGGTTTCTTATTTATATTAAAAAAGTTTTATTTTTAAAAGTCAAAGATTCTTACATATCCTAAAAACTGTATTTATTTTATAATTTCTTTCCATAGACAGCAGCTTGTAACTCTCAACTAAAATCACCTCTGATTGACCTTAAAAAACATGCTCACAAAGCACTTGTCTACTTCTTGATTTCTGACACTTGTATTGGCTCCTCAGTACTGAAAGGCCATTTTACTCTACTATATAGCACCCCTACACTCACCTGTATGTTTCTCCTTTTCCCATCTTCCCAGTGTGGTTATGTCAGACTTTTTGGTTAAACCCATGTTCAGTGGTATGGAAATACTATTCATAAACAAGACTGTGGTGTGTCATGATTGCATTTTGTTTTTTGAACACTTTAATTTTTCTATAGTTATCAGTTGCTTCAATTTTCTAACTATTTTTCTATTTATCACAGATTCAATCTACACTAGAGCTATACAACTTCTTTTAATTTATTCAAACATAACCATATATTCTCAGTCCCAATTTCTGTTGGACAAATCCTTCCTGGAGTCCTCTATCCTCTGACTCAAAGTAGACCATGGTGGCACAGGGGAAAGATA
Organism: Crocuta crocuta; assembly: GCF_008692635.1. Classification (NCBI taxonomy): domain Eukaryota; kingdom Metazoa; phylum Chordata; class Mammalia; order Carnivora; family Hyaenidae; genus Crocuta; species Crocuta crocuta. The sequence goes on from NW_027527624.1 coordinate 3,501,751, forward strand.
TAATAAAAGAGGCCCTAGGGAATCACTGGTACAACTGCTTATGCAGCATATCCTAGAAATATGCCTGGCCAAGGAGTCTAAGAAGGCGATAATGAGATCATGAACAGCAACAGTTGCAGGATAAATGGAATCAGAGCACTATTTTTACAGCCAAAGGAGCTTTTGCACTAGAAAGAAAGAAAGAAAGAACAGAATATTCCTGACTCTAAGGAGTACAACATGGAAAAGGCAAAGTCGTTTCTGGTGCTGGTAAAAAATCTGACTAAATTCCTGCCCTGTCTGTTCATTTGTTTTTGTTTTTGTTTTGAGAGAGAAAGAGAGAGTACATGCAAGTGCACATGAATGGGGGAGGAGCAGAGGGAAAGGAGAGAGAATCTTAAGCAGGCTCCATGCCCAGGGCAGAGCCCGACATGAGGCTCAATCCCAAAACCCTGGGATCAGGACCTGAGCCAAAATTAAGGCTCAGCTCAACTGACTGAGCCACCCAGGAGCCCCTCCATTCATTTGCATACTAACTTCTAGTTCATTCATTTCTATGCTAAATTCTTCACAATATTAAAACTGTATCAATATAGATTAATTGAAGAACAAAGTTTTATGGTAAGTCTGAGCAGAAAAATCATTTTTATGTTTTGTACAGTATATTTTATATTTTGTTCAGCCACAATTCCCAGATTCTTTATTCATCTGCTTTAATAAACACAGAACTCAATACCTGCTATTTTAAAGGTGCCTGTTGAACAAACAATATAACCGTCAAGCCTCTAAAACTCATTCCTGTGTCTTAGTAACTCTGAATTTGGTTTACAGAGTTACTGTACTCAACAAATTGTTTTTCCCTAGAAAAATAATTTACAATGTAAAATATACATATACTACAAAAATATTAAAAAATTTATATTTGTTTTATTTTAAATTATATTTTATATTTTATTATATTTATATTTTAATT